>NC_053433.1:2536718-2712820 GCF_007990345.1 Gossypium hirsutum
GCAAACTCACTGTGATTCCCTTTTTTATTTTGTTTCTTTCTTACAACCTTTACCTACTCCCACCGTCACTGCTCTTTAACCACAGTTTCGTCATCAGCATCACCATTGCCTGCTTCACTCAGGCGGCCGTCATTTCAATCTCCAACCTTTTCCTGCCTCGTCATGTCGTGGTCCCCCTAAGCTAATGTTGGGCGGGCACCGTGTTAAAACGGGCGCGTGGCGATTCCCGACGTGGCCCCCATTTACTCGCTAAAGAATCTGTCGGCAGCCACGTCGTCACGGCAATCTTTAACGTCAGGGAAATAATATATTAACTATGAGTGAATGGTATTGCTTACTTTGTGGGTTTTTTCTGTTTTTGTGTTGTTTTTTTGTCGTACTGAGAGAACACCGTGATATTGTCGTTGACGGCGGCGACGGTTCAACGCTGTCTCTGTTCTTTTATATTTTTTTTTCATGGTTTTACGCCAACGGTTCCCTATTGTCGTGTTTCGTGTGATAATTAATAGCGCCATTAGTTTTGGTGTAATGTTTTAGGAGGTTTTAATTAAGGTTTCTCCCTTCCCACGTGTAAGTATGGATAGGGGGCCTATTTTTCCTTAAAAAAAGGTCAACATCTGTTACAAGTCCCTCTATTCTTAAGATTTTACTTTTAAGAAATTAGTCCCTTTATTTTTGAGATTTCAAATTTTTAGTATAATGGAACTTTTTCTATTAACTTTAACAACCATGCAACAAAATAAAATGATGCTAACAATATTAACAGTTGGGCTTATATTTTTAAATTTAAAAATTAAAGAGATTAACTTTCTTGAAACAAAAGTAGTGGGATAAATTTCAAATCTGTGAAGAATATAGGACCTGAAGCACATTTTGCCAAAAAATAACTAATGGCTTTATTTAATTATTATTGCAAAAATTATCTATTAGTTTTTTTTTTAATTTTAATTTACATTCATTAAAAAATTTAAAAACGCAGAACAATAAATGTAAACGCTTCTTTGAACAATGGAATTTAGCGGTAATGCCGGCAGTTTGCTTATATATAAAATTGTATAATTTTGAGTTTCTTTATTCTATTTTATAAAAAGAAAAAAATTAATTCTTATAAAAAAATCTATATTGGCGTGTTTGGTAATAGGCTGATTACAGTAATTAGTTTAACCAACTGATTCTATTAATTGTTTATTTAAAAGTGTTAGATAAAATTTAATTAATATTAAAAACTTATATGTATTAAATGATAAATAAAGACATGATATATTTTATTGCTAACGATCTGTGTGTTTATAATACTTTAGTTCTTATTGGGTGAAATTATTGAAATAACACATTATTATCAAGGAAATAAAACACCCATTACGGAAATTAAGTGTGAATATTTTTGAAATTTTAAATAAACAAATTTTTTAAGTTCCTTAATTGCAAATATTAACCTTGTGGGAATTGATAAATATTAAGAGTGTATCGATATTAGCCTTGTGAAAACTTTGTCATGTTCTTTGTATGTAAATTAATGATAATAATGTTGTGGCAATGTTGATTTTTATAGATTCACGGAGGAGTTTTTTTTTTTAGATTTACTTTAGACTTTGAATGTGAAAGTGAAAATGAGAGAATGGAAGCTACTAATATCGTAAGTTTGAGAGCATGCGGTAAAGTGAGTAATTTTTTAGCAAGTATGATCAGATTTGTCATTGCACATATCTTATTCCTAATCAATTTTGAAAAAAGTTGTCCATTTTGGCATTTTTTCTTTTTGAGGTTTTAACTCAGCAAACTCTTACATACCTCCATTCATCAAACATTACAATAAATGGTTTAACTACCAAATCGTTTATTTGTGCTCAAATCAATTAAAAATGACTTAAAACTCTGTTTACCAATCACTTGATAAGTAGCTGCTAACAGACTTATCATTTTCCACATTTTTTATTAAAAAATTATACCAATTGTTTTTATTCGTAAATTATCTGACTTAAAAAAATTTATTTATTTATTTTCCAATCAAGTCCTTAGTTTATTGGTAAGGATTAAAAAGATGTGTTAGTTGGGGGTAGGACTTAGGATCCACACACAAGGGAGGCTTTGTTTGGACGGTGGCTAAATCCAGTCCGCAAATTCGGTGGTCCCAATGTGGACAGTCAAAATACATAATTAAATATAAGGACTTCACTTTCATCTTCAAATTTTCTTTATAAAAATACAAAAATTCAATTAAATCCCAAAAGAGAGAAAACACAACAATCATTCCATACATCTCCGTAACATGTAGGACAATGGGGGACCCATTACAACCAATTTTCTTTTCTTTTCTTTCACTATTACATTTAGGCATAATCATCATTTTAATCACCAATATTTACATTTTTTTATCAATTTAGTCCTAATAATACAGCTAACACGTAAAAGAAAAGGCTATATAAAAAGTGTGTTGACTAAAGTAAACGCTTTGTTAATTTCAAAGGGAGAAGAAAAGAAGAAAAAAGAGAAATGAAGAAAGGGTCAAATTTTGGTACTAGGCCTTATATTATGCTTGAGTTGCGTATTTTAATTCCTCTAGTTTAATTTGGTCATTTCTAATCTTTGTATTTTTTTAAATATGAAATTTCAATATTAATCAAGATAATAACAACTAAATTCATGAATTTGAATTTTGCTATTCTTAAAATTTTGTACTGACAATTTATTTTCATATGTATAATGTCGTGTCAATTTGCTCATACTCACGGAAAATTATGTTATTTTAATTAATGAATTTAATAACTACTGCTTGAGTTAAGAATAGAATTTCAAAATTTTAAATAATAATAAGAATTGTACACAATCAAATTAAAGAATAAAAACTAAATCAATAATATAACGTAGTGTGGGACTAATAACATAATCTGACCTAATAGAGTTAATTGTATTGTTATGGGTTGTTGAGGGCAATCGACTCATTCGAGAGAAGTCTTCGAAGTATCGTCCATTGGGCAATTGATCGAACTCCCAACAATGGTCGTTACTGGGCTTAGGACAACTATGCTCAGTTTTAGTTATGAGCTTTGTCTCCCAATTCCATTAGGTGCCTCGAGCGGGATCACAAAGTTCATACATCAACTATAGAAATGTTAGCATTTGCTATTGGTGGGGTTTGAACCTAGATATTAATCTTACTGACAAATGCTATATAAGGGCATGAATTTAAATACTATTAAGAGCAAAATGCTTACATTTCCTTGGTGGGTGAAGGTACTCCCAACGTAAACCCTTCGAAGCTCTAGACAAAAGTAGGAGACTATTTGGGGCCAAAACTAAGCACGAACACTTTGGATCCAATACCAATCATTGTTTGGGATTCAACTTGCTATTTGATAGACAATATTTCAAAGGCTTCTTCTAAAAATGTAGAACCCTTCAACTTGCGTCTAAATTGAAATTTTAAAACTTAGAAAGTAGGAACAAAAAATACAAAAATTTAAGTTTACAACTCAAGGACTAATAACAAAATTGAACCATTTTAAATTCTAGGTATTTAGACAGAGAGGTCATTTTTGGTACAAATATAATCTTCAATGGAATAATAGTGGCAACCAATGAAATCCCACCACGATGAATGATGGCAAATGGACAAGAAGTAGGCGGTTTGGATAGTGGTTTTGGACCAAGAGTACTATAATGTTGTTGAGCATAGTGGGGAACATGGAACGTGACCGCCGAACAACCTTGGCGGCTTACGTCTATGAACTTTAATGTTTGTTTTATATTCTTCTCACCTTTGAAAGCAATCGCCCATGGCTACGGATATCGCAATACTATTAAATATTTGCAGTGAGTTGGATTGGATTAGATAGAATCGAATTTTTATAAATTTTTTTAAACTTAAGTTGTTTTTATATTTTTATATTATATGTTAGTGGTATTTTTTTTATGAAAATTGATTTTTTTTAGATTATTAGTCATCTTAATAACGTATAGTCTTTAGTATTAGGATGTAATTTCTCTCATTAAGAATATAAAGTGTTATAATTTTTTTAATAAAAAAAAGGACTTTATTGAAAAGAGGGAAAATCACCTAAAACTACAATCCACAGTGAATAATCAAAACACTCTCTCCTAAAAAATTACATTCGCTAAATGAGTGACCTTCCTTTAATAAACTAAGTAAAACCAGAGGACACCATAAACACAGCTTTCTAGAAAGAAAATAAAGCTTTGAAAAAATCTTGAGCGTCCCAACTTCAGTCAGATGGATTTACCCACCAGCGATGGTTTGTTGCCGCAACCTCGGCAAAATCAAGCAGCTCCTCCACCCGGTATTTGTTCTTGTTAAAATCGAAGCCTTTGGTGGTCGGTTGAAGTGCCATATGGTTCTTGTTCCTATTGGAATATCTGAACCAACAACCACCAAAACGAGCTGCAACTTGCTTTCCATCAATAATATAGGTGTTGATAACTAATTGGCCGGTTTAGGTATTTACGAGTGTGTGTGCGTCTCCTTCACTCTTTCTCGATTGGACTTAATTTCTAGTAGTGTCGAAAAATATGCTTTCGAAATCTCATTTTCATAAATCGAGTCTATAAATATTAAATATGAATATTTACAAAGTTATTATATTGATGAATTGAATTTCAGTTAAGTAATTTAATAATTGAAATTGTGATGAATTAAGGCTTAGAGACTAAATTGTAAAACTTTAATCGTTATATATTTTTAATTAGGAAAAGGCTTGAGAACTTAGATAATAATTATTCAAAGAATTAAGATATTAAATAAACCAAATTAAAAAATAATATATTGAAATTTGATGTGGATATCATTAACTTAAGTTAATTAAGGATTTATGTTAATTAATTAATATTAAAACATGTTAATTAAAGTATAAATAATAAACAAAATGAAAAGAAAGAGAAAATGTTATCATATTCAACAGATGCAAACTGGAGAAAAAAGAGAGAGAAACATTTGGATATTTGACTATCAAATTTAACTAATGACGACATTGAGTCGTTGAGAGGGAAAGGAAAGGTGAGAGTCGATGACGAGTGATGTAAGCTTTTAATTTGTATTTCTACGATTCGAGATCAATTTAATTATTATATATTTGTGATATTTTGCATAATATAACATTAAGGTGAGTTGAAAATGAATGTTTGATTGAATCGTAATGTTTGAGATTGATTAGTGAGATAGTGGACTAAGTTGCATAAAATATAAATTGCATGAATTAATTAATTTATGATATCCAATATAAAATTGAGTTGAAACATATTATGTTATATGATGAATTAATTAATAAAATTGTATTATTGGTTACCCTATTAATTACTTGAGCAGAATTAGATATAGTTGACATATTATAGGATTGATAGAGTACGAATTTTGCGACGTTTTGATAATTCTTAAGGCACGACCTTTATAGATACAAATATGCTATATATGTTGCGGATAGCATGTGGGGCAGGTATGGAAAGATAATCACAAAGTTTAAAGTTAGAAGATTAAGTTGAAAAAAGAATTAAGGGGAGAATTACAAATTACAATTACACCTATTGTTAGTTAGGTAATAGTGTAACCACGTGTGAGGCTGTCAGGTTCTCCCCACACCGTACGTGTCTCTGACGGCTTTAACATTTTTCTTTGTTTCCTCAATGATATGGGGCAATCCAATAATAGCAAAGCTGTCTTGCCTTTGAATTCGAAATTTCATAATTTCCTCTTTTCTTTTCTTTTTTTTTAAATAAAAATTATTTATTAAAGTAGGCCAAATAAATAACCTGAATAAATTTGATTAGACATTAAATACTATTTTCTAAGCCCATGAATGGTAAAATCTGTACGACGGTCGAAAACGACGTAGCATAAATCCCCAAAGCAAGAATTAAGATGCGGGAGAGCCTTCTAGAAAACTAAATAAAATAAATAAATAATAGAAACGGAAAATCAACAGCCATGGAAATGAAAAGAAAACAGTTTTTTTTTTTTTTTAAAGAGAGAAAAGTGTCACCTCATAAGAAACGAATTAAGGCAATATATGTATATAATGGTAAGCCGGCAGCCGCCCCACAATTCTTCAACCTAACCTAACATTTCCTTTATTACGCTTCTTTATTTATTTATTTATTTGCCTCTTTCCACTTTATTGTATTATTATTTTGAACGGTCGATTTTACTACGTACTTGTCCTTTTTCTTAAAAAAATATATAATTTCTTTTTAAAAATAAATATGATATGTAATTTAATTAGAGTTTTAGGGTTTCAAGATTTAAAATATAATATTTAGATATTAATGTTGAGCGTTTCAAAGTTTAAGGTTTAGAGTTTTAAAATTTAAAGTTTAGGGTTTAAGATGTAGTGTTTCATTATTTAAATTTTGAGTTTAAAGTTTAGTGTTTTAAAATTTAGAATTCAAAATTTCAAGGTTTAAGGTTTAGAGTTCAGATTAAAAGAAATGAACCTAGTTTAATCTAGGGTTTTAAAATCTAAGGTTGTAAGATTCAAGATATAATATTTAAGACTTAAAATTTTAAAATTTAATATTAAGGGTTTCAGATCTATCAAAGTTTTAGTTAAAAGAATTACTAAAAGAAAATGTCAATGATTTAGAAAAATTAAAATATTATTAAATAATTGATAAAAAATATATAAAAAAACGTGAGGTTTGTATTTCATACCATGCTTTGTTTTTTAACAATGACAGAGATATAGTATAATGAAAATGAGAAATTATATTAATTAACAAAACCAGCAATAATAATGAGGGGGGAAAGCGAAATCTTTGACTTTGAGCAAATGTATCGGCGACCAAAGACCGGGGCCCACAAAAAACAAAAAATAAAAAGCGGCAGCCGCGCATCCACACTTCCCACTTCCAGCGCTTGCGTTCCACGTGGGACCCGGTCTTGTCTCCTTCCCCTCCACTTTTTATTTTTTATTTTATTTAGTTTGACGGTAAATGATTAGATTTTGGAAGTGGTAGAGACATAAAAACAGATTCAAAAGATCGGACGGCCGTATAACACGTGTAGTACACACACGAATCTCGAGAAGTTAAAAGCATGGGAAAATGTTTTTAATAATT
This sequence comes from Gossypium hirsutum, assembly GCF_007990345.1. Lineage (NCBI taxonomy): Eukaryota > Viridiplantae > Streptophyta > Magnoliopsida > Malvales > Malvaceae > Gossypium > Gossypium hirsutum. The sequence continues at coordinate 2,543,784 of NC_053433.1, forward strand.
ATTACCGGTCTCCTACTTAGAAACCCGCTCTTTCTCTGCTTACGCGCGCCGCTTGTTTTCCTCTTATAAAATCACTCCCATCTTTTTACTGTATAAGAAATAGTACCTTTGCTAATCTTATTAAATTTCGCAATTGTTTTTATTTTTCTAAATTTGTATAGTTAAAATATACTACATTATATTTTGAAAAAAATATAGGGTAAAAAATTAAAATAATTACTTTTTATTTATCTCAAGTTTTAGAAACTTCAATCTTTCAGCTGTTAACCATTATAACCCCTTCCCTCAAAAAGCAACAAACATCTGAGAAACAGCATACACTCCCTTAATTAGCAGCGGCCCCATCACTTCCCACAGGAAAACTTTGGAAATCCACCACACCTCCCGACTGTTCAAACTCCATCCCAAATCTTTCCTTCAGCAAATTCGACGATTCACCCTCTCACAGACTCAGTCCATCTCCGATTGTCTAACATCGCTTCCTCTGCCCCAGAAACAATCGTATTCGTAAGATAAGTAGCCTCTCTCCTTTGAAAACCCTCTTTAGCATTAAGATGAGCAACTTTGTTAGATTATCTGGGAATAAACCGAAAAACTCACAACACGAAACCTAAACTCAAATAATGTGTGAAATTTTAGAGTTGCAATAATTTGTGAAATCAAACTCAAATAAACCTTAAATCAGAGGAATCTCTCATGGTGATCGCAGATAAACTTACCGTCTAACTCGTACATATAACTGGTAATTTGTATTTAATATTACCCTTTCATTAATCAAGAGGGTTAAATATTAATGAACAGAGGTTAATTAAGAAAATTGGGCTTCGTAATTACTAATTAATTCATTGAAAATTAAAATAATTACAGAAATTAATATGAAACAACAGACAACAAACTAACGTTACTCTGCTGCGAAAAAGAGGAGATTTTTCATCTACGTATTCACAATTTACGCCGCTCTCGCGTAATTTCTTTTTGGGTATAATTTTCTCGTCTAATTTTCAAAATTGGGACTAAAAAGAAGATTAACGATTTTAAAGAGATAAAATTGAAAATTTGTGGGTTTTTCTTTTCCGGTTCTTGATATCGGCGATTTTAAAAAATCATAATCAGGCGACTTCCGGAGCAGGTTGGTTGAGATCGATATTGAGAAGCGGTCGCCGTTTGATCTCGTGGTGGTTTAAATCAACGACGGAGGATGAATCTGAGTCGCTTTGTACACCAGCGTTAAAAGTTTCGTGATAATCACGGTGATCGAATCTCAACCGTTGTTGATACTGCTGTCCTTTCATAACACCGGGTCGGACCAAAGCGTCGAAGTAAAAAACTTGGGGGGCTGCAACTGCCGAGACGCCGTTGGCGAAAAAACCGGCGACCGGCGAAATTTGAGGGAAAGGAAGCCTGACCGCAGGAGATCCGTACCCGGTGACCGCAGCGTGTCCGAGATTGAGATCCAACGGTGAACACTTGACGAGTGTCGGCGGCTCGTGGCTTGATGACTCCACGGTGCTACTCCGGCTAGGGCTGTGGTTGTTATTGTTGTTGTTGCAGTTGGTATCGCCATTGTTGTTACAGTTACTACCATTGTTGAGAATTTCACCAGGGAGGGGGAAATTAGTCTTCGCCTTGGCGCCGCGGAATTCTCTGGCGGCGGCGTCGTAGGCCTTGGCCGCTTCCTCAGCTGTATCAAAAGTTCCAAGCCAAACACGGCTTTTCTTCCCTGGATCTCTGATCTCAGCGGCGTAACGACCCCATGGACGCTTCCTTACTCCTCTAAAATGAACCTCTTTATTACACCCATTCCCTTTTCCCTTGACGTCCGCCGTTTTCTCCCTCGGCGCCATTTAGGAAGCTCCGTTTAAGAGTGATGAAATTTTGTTGAGAGAGGAAAAAATGGTGGGGGGATTGTCGTTGGTATTTGTTGAAATTGGTGCAAGGGCACGACGATGTTTTTATAGAGGGGGAAAGGACGAATCGGCGAGGAATTGAATGACGAGGGGTGGCCACAGTCAACAACAGATTTGACTGAGAGAAAAAGATTGGCGCGTGATGGGAGTTTCGTAAGTTCAATAAAAAAACCAGATTACGTGGCTTGCGGGTTGTCTTGAAGACAGCATACTCTCTATCATCATTATCATCATCCAACGGCAGTTATACTGTTCTCGTTTGTGTGCGGTGGTTTGGGCTGCATATCACTCTCTCTTCCTTCACGTCCTTTTCACTCGCCTTGAAAAATAAACAGCAAAAACATTTACCCTTTGTATTAAAAGTTTGTTATACAATTACGGCCTAGATTTTAAATTGAGGATTGAATTTTAAAAAATTTTAATCGGGTTTTTAAAGTATTACGGATTAAAATGTAATTTTATCATTATAATAACTTATAATTTTATAAACTTCAAATGGACTAAAAGACATTTTACCATTTTTGGCGCCCTTGTTAACTACACCCTTGGTTAAATTGTCGTGCGTAAACAACATGGATTTGATACATTTAAAATATTCAAATGAAGTTTAGTATTATGTTCGAGTTGCCTATGTAGCTAGTACACTTGTTTACAGTCTTATTTATGTACTTTAAATATGCATTATATTAAATTTGAATTATCATTTAACGCTTAAGTAAAAAAAATACTTGATTGATGCCATACAAATAGAATAAAGATTAAATTAGGATATTTTAAATTTCATGGATCAATTAAAAAATTTGGGAATAATTTGAGGATGATTGATTAAATTTAACCTGCCTAAAAAAGTTTAGGCTGTAATTAAAAAAAAAAAGATGCGCGTGAAGAAAAGAGGTGAAAGTGAGAAAAAACGGAAGGTTGAACAAGTTGTCGGCATATTCTGCTAACTCGCCGTGTGACTTGGCTGTTTTTTCTCTTTTGATTTCAAAAATTTCCTTTTTACTTAAATTCCCCTATTGAACCGCTCGCATGGGACCCAACTGGTGTTCGTCCCAGCGCCCAATAAATCTCGCCACGTTTCTTTTGTGGCCTTTATGCGCGTTGATAGGCACTCCAACGCATGGCTGGCTGCAGCTTCTGACATCTAGTATCAATCTCACCCGACAGCTCTCTTCCCTTACTCCCTTCATTCCCCGCGTCAATCGCACGTTCTCGGTGTAAAATTACCCCACTACCCTTCCAATTCCCCCCTCCCCCGGCCTCTCTTGTTGGCCATTATAAGTTAAATACATGTTGCCACTAATGGATTTTTTTAATTAACTGTTTAAGCATCACGTTGTGTATGTTTGAATTAATGTATTGTAAAATTATGGTTAAATTCTACTATCAGACTCTGTATTTTTTGAAAGTTATAGATTTAGTCCTTATATTTCATTTGATTGATTTTAATTCTTGGATTTGTTGAATTTTTAGTCTAAACCTAAACAGTAGAAATTAAATTTATTTGGTTAAATTCAATTACTAATTTTTTACCATGCGTACAATTGTAAATTTAGTACATTTTCTCCAATTAGATCAATATAAGTCTCTATACTTTTTAAAATTTAAAATCTTAGTCTTAACGTAAATAAAAGTTTGTAATTCATTAACTGAATTTTTTAGTAATATGTGAAAATAATAAACTGAAATAACGTTACACATATGCTAATATGTTTGACGCATCATAATTTTTAATGTTTGAAAAACACTGAGACTAAATTTGACCAAATAAAAGTATAGAGATTAAAACCATTACTTTTGCTAAGTATAGGGACTAATAGCAAAATTTCACCAAAGTTGTTACTTTGGGTTTTATCTACCTAATCTTCACGTGTTTAGCTTTGATGGGTTTTTTTTTAAAAGGATAATATTGGATCAAATTTGCATAAATAAATTAGATAGATTTAAGGATCTAATTTAGATTAAAAAAATTAGCAACGTGGCGCTACCAAGTGTATGGATGGAATAATATATATACACATATATATATTATATATATTATAGAATTTTGGCCTGATGGCGGCTGTGGGATAGGTACCTATAGTTGAAATGATAAAATCCATTTTATCGAATCGAATTTATAAATAATTTTTTATACTATAAATAAATCTTTTATACATAAATAATGAAAATAATTTTAAAATATTAAAAAAATATATTTTAGGAAACTCGATTAATATGAGTATTGTTATTAATGGAAGAAGACGTGGATTCTAGTGCGTTGAAGCGCATTATTAGTTGAGGAGGGGCTATAAGTAGTTCTTGATATTATATCAACAAAAGCAAATATAATTCTAATCTATAATGACATTGTTTAAAAATAATAATTTTCTTGTGAAACCTCAAAAATAGGGTTTGTATCAATTGTTTTACTTTTGAAACATTAATGGCTTGTGGTATGCATGCAAGGGAAAAACTAGAATTTTTTTTAAGAAAGCCGAGATTAAATTATAATTTTTACAATAGCAAAAATATAATTTCACAATTTTAATCGCTTTATACTTTTACAAATTTTAAAGGATTAAAATCAAATCTTTATATTTTTAAGTAGGTCAATGTGTAATTTTATCTTTACTAATTTAAAATTTAAAAAATTTTAAAAAACCTCAATAAAAAGATTTCTATTTTAAAGGGGTTGGGGGATCGGGCCCAGCCAGCCCCTAGTTACGCCCTTGTATGCATGATCATTCTTTTTCAATACATAGAACATTCCAAATATGTAGGGAGAAAAAAAAAGAATACCGATTTCTTTTAGTTTTTTTTTTAATAAGTCTAAAATTTGTACGCATCTCAATACAAGAAGACATTGGTTCGATTGTGTTGAAGCGTATTATACTCTTATTCATGGGTTGAGGAAGGACTATATATAGTTCTAAACATTGTGTAAAGAAAAAATAATCAAAGAAATTATTCAAAAAATAAATATGCATTTGGGTTCACCGTAATTCAATTATGCTTGTTGACCATACGTCGAATCATGTTTTTAGCATTATTCCCTTCTTCTTCCCCATCAAATGGACAATGGAATTCTCATGTTCTTGCAGTTCTGTAATATGTCAACAAAAGAATGTGATTCCATACCACGTGCTTTTGTTTAGTTATAATAAGATTGTTTTATCTCTTCATCAAACAACTTGCTAAGCTGATCTCTAACAGTCCAAGGCACACCTCCTCTGATAATATTTGATAGAATCTCTATTCACATCAAATGGACCTGTACATGAATAACTTTATCGAATTCGAGTAGTCTTGTATATACCGTTGCATTAAACTACATAAATTTATTAATAAATTTTATCTGCTCACATGAATTTAATCATGCCATAACTCGTAACGTCATCGAATTAAAAGATCCCACGTATATAAACCAAGGCCTTGACCAGAGAGACCAAGCAGCTTCACTACACATGTTCTTGTCAAAACTAAGTGACCTTTATTACCATTCCATTAGTACTTAATTTCTTAACTATTATACGACTCTAAGCTTAACCGGGTGAATCAGTCCCAAACTTCATACTTAAAGCTTATATCAATAATGATCAATCATTACACTGAAGTTACAATCAATAATTACGAGCATTGAGCTAAATAACTTAACTCAAACTAATTAAACCCAACTAGCTAATTTATGTAGCTAATTAATCTATACATGGGACTTGAACGAAAGGTTTGTAGAGTGACTGTTGACAAGTCCAAAAGAATGTGGCTAAAAGTCTAAAGAAAACCAGCTTCAACAGTTTGATAGTGAAGCTTAGGTCCAATGTTCAAAGCTGATGGGCTATGTTTTACTTGCACTTTCAGTTGGAAGGACCAAAAAGTTTCACTTGTTCTGGTGGAACTCCTCTTTGGGTCTCTCTGACCTTTATCCAAGTTATTTTCTTTATTTTAGAACAAGAACATATTCTTAATTAAATTCGGAGTTAAGTCGAGTTCCACACTTTTTTTTAGAAAATTTTGAACCACTATCTTACTCAGAGATATTGACCTATTTACTATTTCACTTAAGCATTTAGTGATATTTAACTTAATAAAACCTACCCCAACCACCACCTGATATACCCCAAACATAACTCAACCTTGACCCTAACGAATCAGGTTGAATCAAAACCTATTGAATTTTTGGGTATTTTCATCCCTAATCAAGTTTAGTTGAGAATTATAGTAAAACCTTATCATCACATCATCATATCATCATGGTGAGAATCTGACAAGATCATCAATCAACACTAATTATGCTTTAGACTTATTGAACATCGCGTGAAAGTGAAACCTAAGCCCATTGAATCAGAAAAGACTGATTGCTGAAAAACGATAAACCCTAATAGCATTGCTTAAGTGTGATGGTGATTACACACGTTGATTCGATGCACTAACTCCCACTGATTTTAGTGGTGCCACTCTGTTTCAACTATCAGATTCCCCCCACTAACCATTAGCCAGCCACCATTGCCCCTCTCTCTCTTTCTCTTGTTTCACTCCATGTAATAAAAAAACACAGTTCCACCAAACAAGATTAGAATAATGTTTCAGTTTTGAGGTTACGCTAAATCATTTGCTTGCGAGTTCTGCAACATTTTATATTTGGTCTTTTGGGTTTTGCATCTATCATTATCACAATATCGCCTTCTACCTGTATCATAAAACATCCACCTAACACCCACATCAAACACATAAAATTGTATACATGTTTCAGATACCAAATTTCAATTGTATTAAAGGTAAAACAAGCTCATTATATCTTAATATCTTGAATAAACAAATGACAGTTTTTTTAGGTAGAAATGGGTAATGGTTAAGCCAAAAATTTTATGTTGAAATCAAAATTAAGTTACAAAAATTTTAAAGGTTTAAAATACATGAAAACTTTAACTAAAACGTAAATTTATGAATTTTAAGGTTAGAGTTTCTTCGTAATCTGAAAATTAGGCTTCATTTTCAACATGAAGAATAATCAAGACATCAATTCCCCAATACGGGTGTAGAAATGGATGGATAGATTACTGTTGCTGATATAAGAATGTGGTGCAAAGGCTGAACACAGTTCACCCAACAAAGATTGTTAAGAGGGATCGACTCTTTTAAGAAAAGTCTTCAAAGTATCGTTTGTTATGCAATCGATTGAGTTTCCGATAATTGAAAGTATTGTCCCTCAAAAGATGGTTTTGTTTCCTGTACTCTACCAAGAACCAATGTGCCGTGACCAGTTGTCTTGAGAGGGTTTACAGAGCAAAGAGTACCTCAGTACCTGGACGCATGACCACCTACCAAGGGAAGAACCCCTAACTTATCTCATATAAATTACCTTTTAGGAAAGTTGGTATCACTAGACCCAATGGTACCACAGTTACAGGTTAAATAAGCTTTAAGCCTATGTAAGCTCTATATTTATTCATGTGCCCTATACTAACACTTTCCCTTAAACTTTGCGAGTCTACTAATTGAGGTGCTATGAGTTGACCCCTTATACCACATGGTGCTCGTTAATAGGTTCACCTATCACTCATTGATTTCTAGTTAGATCGACTATGTGTGTGAAGTGACCATGTCTTATAGGAGTTGTTCAGTTGTTAGAGGTAATGGATTTAGGTATTACTGAACGGAACAAATCTTGTGCCAAAAGAAGAGATGACGGCGAAGGTGATGGATCCGGTGGAGTCAAATGAAGTCTCCGGCGGAGTGTCTGTAACAAGTATACAATCATCCATTTCGCTCCAAAGTGGGATCAAAGCTTTTCCCTTTTGGTTTTAAGGATACATAAATTTCATTATATTTGATACCCTCAAAATCTAAGATTTAATCAAATATGGGGTACATAAATGGATAGAATACAGTATAGAAAGATGATATTGCTCTATATTGAGGGCAAACAGCCTTTCCATTTTTGCTCTACCAATACATAATTATCATATTATATTTTATATTTGCCCAAAATCTAAGTTGTAATCAAATATTTACAAAAGCATCATGATCCACATCTCAATTTGCAAAAAGATATATTAATCATCTCTGTTTTCTTCCCTTTTTGGTATTACCATCCAACAAATCCCAAGAAACTGAAAAACCAAACAAAATCACATGTCCAAACATTAGAATTTATAAACACATGACAAAATTATTACAAAATACTCAGTACCCAATTTATAGTTTAGCAGGTGATGCTTGTGAAGCCAAAAAATTTCATCCAAAAAACAGAAAGTTGGGAATTTTTTTTTACTCAAAGATCATTCCTTTTTGTAAAATAAAGCTTACCCAGATTTATTGCAATTTGGGACATGGTATAATTGTGAGAAAATTATAGAAATTGTTGAAAAAATGGAACGAACCTGAGAGATCGAACAGCGAGATGTTGAGAAAGAACATGGAAGAAGAAATTGGCACCGTGGAGGAACACCACAACTCCCGTACACCCAATACAAAAAGCTCCATCATCATTGAAAAATAATCAAAGCAAAGCAAGGATCCTTCTTTCTCAACAAAGAATAAAAAACAGAGCACGAGAAATCCCGAAACACTGTGAAGGAGAAGAGGCTAAAATGGCTTATAAATTGGACTTTGTTTCGATGATGATTATATAATTAAAAATTACTAATAATAGGAGTGTTATTAAATTATTAATAATAATTAAAAAAATGTGTTTTTTGGGTGTCAGAGTATGATCATATCCAATTCCTATAATAATGACTTTCTCCACTTTTTTACAACACGAAAAGGAGACGTGATTGGGGGTGATTGAAATTGTTTGGACGGCGGAGATTTTTTACAATGTTTTCACTAGTGTGTTTGGCCGTGTGATTTTTCGTGGCGTACTTGACAATGGTGTAGCTTACGGGGGAAAAGGAAAGAAGATAAAAAGAATGGGTGAATTTTTGATAGTTCCCTCTAGTATAGGGATCTGATCAAATTAGTCCCTGTACAGTTAAAAAGACTAATTGATATAGTTTGTTCTTTTATCATTTGTTAGTAAAAATAGTTAACTGTTAACTACTCTTATTAAAATAGTATAGGGACTAAATTGATTCACTTAATAATAAAGGGATTAATTTGATACTGTCCTTATAACATAGGGACCCCCAAACAGTTTAACCATTCCAAAAATAGAGAGAGAGACTGGAATTTATTGGGGGAAATGGGGAGTATTATAATATGGTCTGCCAACTCTCGTTGCGGGTAATCGTTCATAGCCACAACCTAGCGACCGACCCGCCGCCACCAACCGCTGGTGTTGCATTCCTAACTGGGGTTTGGTTGGACTTTTTTTACTTGGGGCTGTTGGCATTTGCAAGTGGCCCCCCCTGCTTTAATTCATCAAGATTCAAGCATCGACTTATATAATTGGTTGTTTAATTTTTATCTTTTTAATCACTGGTTAGTTTAAATTGTTAACCATTAATTATTCTTACTAGACATCTCTTCTAATCAATGTTTTTTTATAATCAGATTGGTAATTAAATTGATTAGATCATCGATTCTGGATCTATTTAATTGATTTGGTTTGATTGAATAAATGATTAAAAATCATCAAAAATATTAAAAATAAAAAACCTTATTCAATAACCTCATTTTTTGAACTGATGCACCAATTGATTTTCAATCTGACCGAACATTTCGGTCTAATTCCAACAATATTGCTTCTAACTAATTATGGTGACATAGAGTGCGAGTGTGTATTGCATGGGATATTTTTAAGAAAAATCTAAAATATCATTTTAATTAGAAGTATAATGTTAAAATATGTTGTTAGTCTCTGTATTTTGATAGAATTTGAGATTTAATCTTTATACTTTTTATAGAATATGAAATTTAGTCCTTGTACTTAAAACGTTGAAATTTATTTCCTCTTTCTTTTCTTATTTAAATATTCCAGTCCAATTATTAATATTGTTAGTATTTTCTATAAAAAAAGTTCTCAACTTGGCACATCGATTAAGTTGTTTTCATACAAGGCAACATATAATTGACAAAAGATAAACATGCTAAGTTGATAAAATTTGACAAAAACTATCAACGACGATAATAATGGGACTAGGATCTTTAAATTGAAAAAGTAAAAGGATTTAATTTTTAACTTCAAAATACAGAAACTAAATCTTAAATTCTATAGAATTACATGGGCTAAAACCAATATTTTAACCAAAACATATGACTAAATTATACCAAATTACAAAAAAAGAAAAGAAAAGATCAAATTATATGAAAATGAAGTATAATAAAGGACCAAACCCATTTGATCTATAAATTATATCAAAAAAGTCTTTTGTCTAATATGGTTATCTTTTTCTTTTTGCTAAGAGACCCCTTCCAATAAGAACATTATCCCCTTAGTCTTGTGGGATCATATGATCTCTGTGAGAGTCTTAATTCATTTTTTATAATGAATTATTATACAAAATGAAGTCGGTGGCTTATTATAATATACACCCTCTATTGTTTTTTTTTTCTATCAATGATGAGATGAGATTCCATTATTTTAAAAATGGTGAGATAAGATGAGATTTAATTCATTATCATCCTCAACAATCTAATATAGATTGCTGTATGAGATGGGTGGGATATATAGATTTTTATTATATATGTTTTTTTTTATAAAATGTTTAGAACTATCCATAGCCTTTTCCCAACCCTTAAATAGGAGAATAGTGCGCTTAAGCGGACTCAAACTCATGTTCTCTTACATTGGTAACATTGTCAATGTCAATCGAGCTAATATTTAATTAATATATTTTTTAAAAAATTTTAAAGATTAATCTCATTATAAGTTCTTATTATTTCTGTTTTTTTATTTTATTTTTTATAGAATACAATGTTTAGAACTAAGCATAACCTTTTCTCATCCTTTAAATAGAATTATATATATATTTTAGCGTACTCGAATCCGTATTCTCTTGCACTAGCAACGGTACCAATATCAATTAAACTAAAACTCAATTACCATGGGAGGGATATATTTAATTGCAGTAAGACCATTAAAGTAATACATCATTCCCTCCTCACGTATTTTCTGTTCCACTTTGTATAAGAATGTGTGTTTTAGCCACACCAATATAACGTGACAACCCAACAAACTGGTCCATGTTAGATGTGAGATTGCCATTGCTAGTAGGTGGCACGTGAGGGTTTTGGTGTAATAGTTGTTTGCCGATAAAAAAATTCGATATCTCTTAAATAAAATTTCGAGTTTAAATTTGTTGGATGAAATGATAAATTCGAGAATACCTATTCTTTTTTAAATGGATCTAATCTCTTATACAAATTTCTCTTAGTGTCAAATCTCACATTTGAGAATTTAATATAAATTTTAGTCCTTGAATTATTATTAGATTTATTTTAATATTTTTACATTTTGTTGATCTACCTTAATATTTAAACATGACACAATCTTAAAATATCACATCATCAAACCTTTTACTTTTGCCAAGTCCAAAAATTAAAATAGACCTAATTACAAAGTTCAAGGACTAAAAAGTTACATTAACCCTTTACATATGGAATCCACTTAAAGAACCCAAGGTTGTTTTTTTTTTCAATAAGCATGATTAATGTTGCATGGTTTTATGATTAAAAATTGACTATTTCTTATAATTATTAAAGTTAAAAAATCTTAATCTTAGGGCTAGTTTGACAATGATTTTAAAAAGTACTTTTAAAAAGTGTTGTGAAAAATTATTTTTTAGAAGTACTTTTGAAAAATTTAATTTAAAAATTGAGTGTTTATAATTGCTGTCAAAAATACTTTTAAAAAATAAAATATCTATTTTATACATGTTATTATTAAATAACAAATATGCATTTAAATAATATTTAAATTAGTTAATATTATTATATTTTAGTAAGAATATAAAAAAATTATTATAATTTGTTAATATTTTAATATATAAAATATAAATTTTAAATATTTTTAAGTAATATTAATTATTTATAAAATTTAATTAAAATATATAAATTATATTTTAAATATTTAAATATAACCATTAAATATTTGTAATTAGTATTTTAAAAAATATTTTTTTATTTTTAATTAATGATTTTAACACATTTATAATTAAACACAAAAAAAAAGTAAAGTATTATGTTATTAGAGGGGTGAAAAAGTAATTAAACACTAAAAGTACTTTTAAGAGAGGAAAAACTAAAAATTTTAACTTTTCTTTTTCAAAAGTTCTTTTAAAAAACATTTCTAAAAAGTTAAAAATTTCATTTAAAAATAGCTTGTTTCAGACTGTTTTTCTTCCGAAAGTACTTTTAAAACTAAAAGTTTTTTTTTTAAGCACTATTTAGTAAGCTTCAAAACATGACTTGAGACAAAGCTAGAGAGAAATGAGATGACGCCGAGCAAACGGCAAGCTTTTTCCTCGCATTTTTAGGTCAAACTCCTTTATTAGTCCCTATACTATGCATAGATTATAAATTTAATGCATGTATTTTTCAAATTAGTCAGTTTTAGTCCTTTTATATTTAAAATATTAAAATTTCAATCCTAAACCAAATCGTCGTAGCAGTTAAATCTGTTATAACAAATTTTACCATGGGTCTTGTAAGTTCAAAATGTATTTTATTAGTTCTACTCTAACATGCATCATTAATTCACTCTGCAGCATCCAGATATCAATGCTACTTAAAAATAAAGACACCTGGTTTTGTTCTCTAAAGCATACTATCCATGGGGAACTACTTTGATCATATTAACCCACAAATGATATTAAAGAGCTTTAATTATTCAAGGAAGAAGAAACATTAAACCTGGTGATGATATCTTTTTTGAACTTATAAGAACAGAACAAATGTTTTTGAATGTATGTTTTTATCTGATACCTACTTTCAGATGCTCACAGAACAAATATTGTGTAATAACATCAGATTTTTCACATTCGTCCAAGAAGAATACAATGCATCAAGTCCTACGAGGTTGATCGGAATTTTTCACGGAGATGAATAGCTCCGCATCCCAACCACAATCATCCATCTACAGTACAAAAAAAGGAAAAAAAAAGGTGTATGGTATTAGAAATGTATTATCAGTTTATCCACACAAAAGAAGAAATTCAACAGTATGGTTCACATTTTGGCTGCATTTTATGAAGGACTCAGGTCAAATATCTCTTAATTGACACACAAAGAGAACAACTAGAAGATATCACTCTAGGATGGTTATAGGTTCAAAATCTAGGGCTTGGGAAAGGCCAAGTGTGGAAGCATATGCCCAATTCATCAATTTCCACGAACTAGAATATCCTGAGATTATAAATTTCTCTTGAAATCACAAGTTAGTCAAGATGTGAATGAAATTCAATATCTCGGTTTATTTAACTGTAACAAACATTGATGAAAATAACAAAATATCATATTCATCAGCTGATCCTACCTTTGAATCACAACACCTTCAAACGCACCTATTTATGGTTTTAATTTCTTACAAATTGTTGACTAATAAGAATGTCACTCATCAACTTGTTAAAGTTATGAACAGGGAAAAGCATCTAAATATCCTATAAAAGCTTTATTCCACCACCTTGTCTTAAGAGTGCATTTATCAAAAACTCTGCCCGAACTCTCCGATATTCATCATACATCATCATTGCAATCTGAGTGAAACAACAAATCATTATTGGTCTTATATCCACCTTATATTGGCATGAATAAGAACGTAAATAAGGTTTAGTTCACGTTAAGTTATAACACTTATTAACAGCTGAATAACAGTCTCAGCTCAAATATGCATAAGCAAAGCCTATATCATCTGAAAGTAAGCATATCAGATTTCATGTATTTTTCTTTGAAAAGTTATAACTAAGTTGCATCCCTGAGAGCCTTTTTAACCCTTTCCCATCCATACCATAGGTAAACAAGTAAGCAATTCTAAACATTCAGAAAACCAAACAAAATGACAAACTACAACACAAAATTCACTTTTCAGAAGCTTAACAGTAAATTCAAAATCAATCAGTTAACTGAATTAAAAATATGTTTAGCAAGATTTCATCTGATGTTTCTAAAGCCATGAAATTACAGGGCATAGCATTCAATCTCTTGCCATTTCACAATTATGATCTCCTCAAGCACTGAAGAGAAATTACAGTAGAAGTTCCAAAAAGTTTAACAATGAAAAACTAATGCAAGTCACTCCCTCTCTGTGCTTGCCCTTCATCTAGTCTGGTTTTGCCCTACAAAAGGAGAAAATAATTTACATTCTTCCATTTATTTACGAGGCAGAGGAGCAATTACTACCTATCCAAAAAGGGGAGAGAAAGAAAAGATGAAAGAGGGAGTACAATTTGCTACATTTGGATATTGTTTTCGAGTGGTTGATGCTAGTCTTAAAGTCAGTCGATTTTGCTTAGCAGATACACCCAACTTTCCCTCATAATTCTACTTCTAATGAAATTTGCAACAATATATCTCTTTCCTTCTTGGTATTTAATTGCCAATACTGAAGCTTATCACTGGGAAACCACAAAGTTTAGGTATAGCAATCATAAAAAAAAAAAAAAGGTTTGAATATTGTCATACGAGTGCACACACTTTTAACTCAGAGGATTTTCTTTAATCTTGCTTCTATGAGTATGATCAAATACTTCTACTAGGAACTTTAACTTTGACTCGATGAGGCATTATATCTTAATTCAATTTCCATTGATTCATTAAAAATAAGCTAGAAACTTTGAATCCTTTAAAATAATTCAACAGATCAAAATGAAAAGGAAAAAAGAAAGTGGATAGGAATACCTTCAGCCGTCCAATTGGATCTCCGGCGAGAAACAGAAAGCATGGAAGTCAACAAAGCAGAAGCAGTGGCTGTGTGATAAGGTAGCAGCGTTTCCACACAGCAGCTCATCTCCACCGGTGACCTTTTCAAATTCATTTTAGAACTATACTGTTAATTTATTTCATAAACGAGTACAAGAGAAGAATTAATAATAACCATTACCTGAAAATGCGAGCAGGAAACGGGTTTTGCTTAGAGATCCGAAAGGGCGAGCAAGCGGGTCGTGGCATGGACTTGGTTGCACCGGCGAGCCTCGCGGCCGCGGTCGCTCGGGTGGCAGCGGAACGGAGGACGGACCTGGCGGCGGACATTTTTGGTGGAAGATATTGGAGGGTTTTTGTGTTTTGGGGCTGAAGGGTTTTAGGCTTTCGAGGGGTTTTTGCAAATCGGACTGTTTTTCTGTGTATGTGATCGTATGGTAAAGCTGTTGGTTCTTGCAAATCTAACTCGACACGTGGATACTCTTTTTTTTCTAAAATAAAAAAGGCCCAAAGGGCATAACTAAGAAATATCATTCAACACATCTACTGATGGATGAAATCCAGATAATTCAAACCAAATTCAAAAGTAACATTTTTATCCATCAATCAATGTGCAAAACAATGAGCAACACGATTAATTGATCTATAGCAAAAGAAAAGCTAACAACATCAAAATCTAGGATAATTCGGTAGAAACTCTTCTCAAAGGCCTTCTGAACAGCACAAGCTAAAGCGACAGCCTCAGCTAAAGAAGTGCCAAAAGCTTCAGCAATCGAACAGGTGAAACCAGCTAGCACCAGTCCTTCGTGGTCATGAACAATGGCTTCGCAAGTAGCAGATCTTGTCTCCACATTCCATGCTGCGTCAACATTAACGGACGTCGAGGTAACAATGGAGGAGCATAAAGAAGGTTATGCACCAAGAACTCATGATGGAAAGGATCAAGCCCTTAACATTACATCTTGAGGGGAAGAAACTCGCCCCTGATGCATGAACTAATTCCTTGCCTCCCATAGTTGCCAGAGAAGCACAAGAAAACTAGTGAAGGCTTTTTTATCCATCTTCCGCATAGTTGTCTCGAGCCAATCGATCACATTGTAGAAATACAAACAAAGCAAATCATTATAAATACTACATAATGTAAATGCCTCCCTCAAGTTCGCCTATTGGGAAAACATGTCACATCTCTCAATCATAGGAAGGATGTCATAGCCCAGCCTCTATCTAAAAGGTCGAACTTTTGAAAAGGTTTTTACCTTCCAAAGTTCCTTTTATAAGATTCTACGAGATCCTTAAACTATTGCACAGTTTCTAATAGATTCATTAATTTTAAAATAAAATGATTAAATTTTCAAAAGTATTTGTAATTAAATCAATCATGTTCTTCCATCATTCTAACTATCAAATATAGGCATTACATGACAATTTGTATCTAATGTGAAGTATATTTAAAACACTTAAACATACATATATGTATTGGATGAACTATTTAGATCTAACGTGATAAAAAAAGTAATGCTAATAACATTTATGATTTTCTCTTTTTTTTCTCTTTTTTTGTAATAGATTAAATTCAAGCAAAGTTGCCAATAATTCAAACAAGCCAGAAACAAAAGAACATGGGATTCTTATTGTAAGGATAGTTTGCACTTTGGTAGAAGGCAAAACATTGGATTATAATTTGGTTTATGGAGATTAATGTATTCAAAGTTTTGTGGTTTTCATTTTCAATAATGTCGTTTTTAAAGTTTAAATTTAAGTTTTTCTTTTAAGAGTGTAATGTCTCTTATCATTGCACTCTAACACTTGTTGGTTGAAGGTAGATTATGAAATGATCTAAGTTACTTTCATTTACGTTGTTATCTCGAAATCTTTGATACATCAAAACAACAATTTCTTCAATGACATCTATTTAAAGATCTAGTAGAATTTCGTGAGATTCTTTTAAATTAATGGTTGAAATAAAAAATAAGAAAAAAAAAACATCAATCCACCGTTGGTCATGCCATGTAGGATTTGCATTAAAAACGTGTGTTTATCTTTTAACCAATTCAATCGATTTCAATACAAAAGAAGGAAAGAAACTAGTTTTCAAAGAAAATCAATGTATTTGGTAACTGATTTAACAAGTTCTCAATCATTAGCACAATTTTACCAGTTTTTGACATTATTTGATCAAATGACTATAGTCACCTTATTATTTTCTTTTGACCACGACCATTAATTTAAAAAAAATACTATAAGATTTCACTATAATAAGATCTCACATTAGACATTACCCGATTTATTGAATGAAAATCCAATACTTTTTTTTAAAAATGAATCTCTAAGCCTAATTCAGTTTTGCTTTTTAGTTTCTGCCTCTCTGATGTTATGTGGTAGTCTTGAAGGCCCCAAAATGGATGGGTAATGCCGTAATGGTCTACTGGATTCTGAATGCTGAGCCAACAGCTCTTTGGGCATTTCACTGTGTTTATCCACTTTGTTTGGATTTATTCACAACAGTCACCTGGTCAGTCATTGTGGTTTTGAAATAAGAAAAGCAAAGCGATTCCAAAAAGAGTCAAGGGCCTGGCCCGGGATAAAATGGTTTTATTCCAATTTTAGACCCTCTTAAAAATTATCAATTCAATTTAACTTTTTATCATGAAATTTATTTTTTCATCTTGGTCCCTCTAATAAAAAATTTCTGACTTACCCTTGGAGAAAAAGGCTGACAGAAAACCGTAAACTCAGCCAGTTAGGGTTTAGAGTGAAATTAGGATAAGAAATATAAAAAATAATCAAATCTTATCCCGCTGTGTCTACGCATCAAAACCCATACAAATTGACCTAAAAATGGAAAATTGAGGAACATGCAATTACAGGTTAATAAATACCTAAAACTGAGGGACATTAAATAATTACCATGTTAAAACTTGTAAAGGAAATTTGGTAGTCCATCACAAATGATACGAATATGATTTTTTTCCCCTTCCAAAATGGAACAAACTGCAAACAATATAGCCATCATTATATGGCCAATATACCATCAAGACATGCCCTTATTTTATGCCAACATCATAGGGCAATGAATCTTGTTTTCTCACCAGCCTGGCAACAAGTTGCTGCCCCTTACTTCCCAATTCATCAAATTATGATTTTGATCCTCAATCTTCCTCAAAATATATAGGGTTTAATTTCAATACCTTGATAAGATTTAATTTGATTCTTTACTTTTAGAATGTCATTAATTTAATTCAATCATTTTTAAGTTGTATTTTGCCCCCTTTACAAAAAAAAAAGGAAGACAAATTAGTCTTTGTACAATGTTTGTTAGATCAAACAACAAACTGGTCATTTCTATTAAAAATTACAGTTATATCTACGGTTAAAAACTGACGTGGATGACGAAATAACCAGACAATTTCATGTTGTATGCCATATGTTCCTTATGTTGACGTACAATGATCGGTTTTTAACAATAAAATTAGAGATAAAACTTTTAAGGGAAGAACTGGTTTATTCTCTAATCTAACGTATAGAAATTAATTTACCCATTTTTGAGTAATTGAGGTCAAATGCAATTTGGCTTATAGTAAAAGAATCTCCATAATACTTTTATCGACCAAAACATGTCAAATTAAAGTAAATAATTTAAATTTCAAATTTTGATATAGTAAGATGATCAAGATCATAATCTGGTTCTTCTCAATTAGATTTTTCCTTTTTATCAATTACAATAGAAATCACATTGTCTGGATTCTATCATCCAAATACGTTACTCTAAAAAATCTGTTCTTTTTGATATTATAGTACTTATAACTATTTATAGTTATTCTCTAACCCTTAAATAAGAGAATAATGCGTTTCAATATAATATCGAAATATCGAACTAAAACTCAATCTGCAATAAGATGGAATTATTAAAAGAGATAAAGTAGGTGATGAAATTCTAGCTCATGGTCAGCTATTGTCCCCCTTTAACTTCCATTTCAAGCAAAGTAGACCAGCAGATGGGAAAATTAATTTCATTTCGTAACATTATGAAACCATATCAAACCCACCACCTTTCTTTCCAAGGCTAATCTGACCTAGCCTCCTTGTATTTATTATGACTTGTTGGTATTATGCACTTTGCCATGTATTTTCTTTTCTAACAAGCATTTTGTAAATATTTGCATTAAAATGTTGGGAAAATAGAAAGATCTGGGTACAGCTAGAATCAATGGTGAGAGGCAGAGGGAACTGAAATAATGTGTGGGTGAGTGTAATCATTTGTTTCTTTACAGTACAGCACCACTATTTTATCTCTCTCTTCAAATTGGTCCATTTCTTTTTAAAATTAACCATTCAATTCCCAGCATCATGAGTGCTCCCACGATCATATGCTCCTATTTTCTCACATTGGGTTCCATATCAAGACACTGTACTGCTAGTTAGGGCACCCTGGTCCCAAAAATAATTACTAGGCTTAGCCTCACACTTTTGAAATTTATCAATATATTATATTAACGTCAGAACCTAACCCTTTATAAAAACTATAGTATTAAACATTAATTCCATGGTGACCATATATAAAATATAGACCTACACAACATTAGTCTTTGTATGGCTATATAAGTTTATATATGTAAGTCAAAAAGAAATTGGACCCAAAGCTTTAGAACACGAATAAAGTCATCATTTTTCCGTCATTCACGGAGAAGATAATCCAATTCAAATGGATGATTTTTCACTTTCATTTCCTTTCCTTTCCTTTTTTATTATTATTATTTTATTTTAGAGTTTTTGAATTATATGTTTCTTTCTAAATTCTTTAATTTCAAAGCGAATGAGTGTTAGTTCGATTGGCATCGACATTATTGCCGGTGTAGGAGTACGTGAGTTCGAGCACGTTGAAGCACATTATTCTCTTATTTAAAATTTAGGGAGAGACAATGAGTAGTTCATAATATTGGATTCAAAAGAAAAGATATGATAATTTTAATCAATAATAATAAATAATATAAAAACCCAATTTAAATAAAACGAGCAAGTAGAGCAAACTAACACCATTTATAATCGCTCCATATCCACTTTTCAAAGAAAATCTCAATAAATGGGATTCTTAATTTCATTATTTCATTGCTTAATTCAGGGCAATTTGTGACTTGCCTAAGGATGATGATAAAGCATAAGAGCTTGAGAAAGGAAAGCAATGATATTTACTTTTTCATTGTCTTGGATTTTAAAGTCCTACAAAATATACACTATTATACAATTAGTCCTTTTAAGTATCAATTTCACATCTTTTGACTACTAAATCAACATTGATTTCATTCGGTGGAAATAATAGGAAACCAAATCAAAAAGTGCCTTACTGTCAAAGGCATGCACATGTATTTATATTTATTTTCAGCTATTGAATGGACCGCCGTATAAAAAGCACTATCAATGTACATCAACTGTCCCTATTCATATCTCTTTACCACATGCCAAATGGGTGCGTATTTATACCATTTATGACCCATGTTATTGACAATTATTATCACCATCCCAAGTTTAGATATCATCAACTATGGTAGCTAGTTAGTATTTTGTGTTGCTCGATTTGAGAAGGGATTGTATCAAATTGAAATTTCATCTCATCTCTATCTCTTTTTAATAAAAGAATGATAAAAAATCATATTTTACTTCTAAAAAAATTTAAATTTAATTAAAAATGCTAAAAATTAGGAGAGAAAAATTAATTTATTATTCTCTTGTTAAAAAGAGATAGAGATGAGAGAAAATTACAATTTTATATAATCTTTAAAGTTAAAAAGGATCATTTATATATATACGAAATCGAATAGACAAAGTATACAATTTTAAATATCTTTATGAATATATATATATATATGAAAACTACTAGATAGAATTGAACTTTTTAATAGGCTTTGTCATGGGTTGATAAAACAAGAAGAAAAGATCAAAAACATGATTTAAGATTTGTCAAGATTATCAATGATGAGAATCATATGGAACATCAATGTCATCATGAAAAAACTAATTAAAACTTGGTTTTTTTTTGTCATTTTGTTCTTTAATTAAACTCTAGTTTTTTTTTTTAAATTTTTTGGACAATCACTTTATACTATTCATAATTTCTCTCTAGGTCATTTTAGAGCACTCAAACCTACACTCTTTCGCGTAAGTAATAATTTTCATATCAATTGAACTAGACTTAATTATCTTTTTTGCTTATTTTTAATTGCACAAAATTAAAATTCGAAGAAGATATATATCGTATTGTAACATATAATTACATTTTTATTGCATAACACTGTTTAAGAAAAGTAAAAAGCATAAGGCTCCATTATCATATCTTTTAGCATTTCAATATCAAAAGCAAAGGATACTATCAAACCCTGCAAATAAAATAAAAAGGATCACAAAATAAAACACAAAACCCAATAAATAAACCCTTTCTTCCTTACTCTCTTTTTGCTAATTAATTAGCATATACGTGTGGTTTCATGGCTCGAACTCTTCTTCGAACTCCTCTTGATTCTGATTATATTTTCCCATGTTATTGTAACGGTTCTCGTTGAACTCGTTCCTCGAACCGACTCCCCTCGAGTTCTCGAACCGGTTCGGGTAGTAGTTGTTCTCAGAACTCACATCATGGTAGTACTTCCCATTCTCCAAGAACCTAGTATCACTCATACCTTGCTTCTCAACATTGTTGTACTCATTGTTACCATTGTAATAGTTGTTGTTGTTCTGGTTTTCCTTAGTACTCCATCCTTTCTCAGTGAACATGGCCTCATTGTTACCGTTGTAATAGTTGTTGCGATTCTGGTTTTCCTTAGTACTCCACCCTTTCTCAGTGAACAAGGCCTCATTGTTACCATTGTAATAGTTGTTGCTATTCTGGTTTTCCTTGGTACTCCACCCTTTCTCAGTGAACAAGGCCTCATTGTTACCATTGTAATAGTTGACATTGTAGTTGTTGGTTTCTTTGGTGGCCCATCCTTTCTCATTGAACTTGGCTTCACTTTGCTGCTCAGCGTTCCCGTAGGCATTTGTCTTGCTATAAAAGTAAGAGTCTTTGTTGTTGGTTTTGGACGCTGGGATGCTATTGTAGGGTTCATCAGGGTGGTATTTAACAGGTGTGACATAGGGTTCATAGGTTTCTTTGGTACTGGTGGTGCTAGGAGGGAGCTGACCAGACTCATGACCGTAAAGCCCATAGCTTTGGGTCTCGGGGATAAACCTTGGCTCTTGCTCCTTCTTCCCCAAAGTGGTTTGTTCTTCTTTGTTGGTCACCTCTTTCTCATTTGTGTTAACGCTTGGGATTTTGCTAAAGAAATCCCTACCATGTATTTCAACGGAGAAGAGGGCTAAAAGGAAGAAGTAAGAGATGAGTTTTGGTGAAGAAGCCATCGGCAAAAAAAAGAAAAAAAGGGAAAGCAAAGATTTTGTAGGTAATGTAAGAGACTACACACTAACGAGGAATCCGTGATGATGCAAAGTGCTTATATAGGAAGAGTAGAAGAGCAATGATTTTGTTTTCACTCTAAATTGTTAAAATTTTCTACTCAATTAACGGAGGGGGTGAAGATGGTTATGATTGTAGGGACTTGGATGAGAGAGAAATTAAAAAAAAAAAGAAAGAAAAGAAAACCTTTATCAAAAGAGGCCCCTTTACTTTGTGTTTGTTGTTAATCAACCATGTTTCATTTATTTCATTTTCAATATCATGATATTCTATTATAAAAAAATATTGACATAAAAGGAAAATGAGAGAAAATTAAAATATAAAATTCTTTTGTGCATATAAAAAACAATCATGGCATAAAAAAGTTTATGTTAATTAATTATATTTTAAAAGTGATTTTTATAAAATAAATCTACTAGGATTGTTTATAATTTCTATTTCCCCACAGTGGGAAACAAGTGAAATGTGTAAGCTTTATTTGTTTTTTGGTCACATAAGATTCCCTCCTGACAGTCCACTTAATTCTTTACCAATCCTATTAATTAAAATCACTACTACTAAGTGACCCTATTATTTGTGTATCAAACTATTGATTGTTTCGTATCTTCTAAGCAAAACCCAAACTCATTTTATTTCAATATTATAATAAAAGTCATTAATTGTATCTTAGCTCGATTGACATGAGCGTTGTCGATGTAAAAAGACATGAATTTGAGTGTGTTAAAGCACATTATCTTCCCATTTATGGGTTGGGGAGGGGTTATGAGTAATTCTAAACATTGTATTAAAAAGAACAGATATAATTAGAACCTGTAAATTTATTATTTCATTTTTCATCTCTTAAAAAAACAATAAAAGGAAAAAAAAAGATAATGGAGTTTAAGAGATTTGAAGAAAAAATGTGTGGAAGTTCTAAAAACAGAATATTCATCTCACAATAATTAATATCATTGAAAACTAGTGTATCGTTTTTTGTATTGGTATTGGTATGTATTAATATCGATGCGAGTAGTAAACAAGTTGGATCGAATTAATGTAATTAAAACTATAGTTGGCAAAGGTGGAGACTTTGAGTCTTAAGCCAAGTTCAAAATTTACCATGCGCAATTGTATTTGTAGGTTTTTTTAGTTTTGATACTTATGGTTATTTAGACTTATGTCTGTAACTATACTGTACTTGTTACATTTCAAAGGAAAAAAATTTATTATTATTTTTAAGTTAAAATTTTTTTTTTAAAATGTTTAAGAAATAAATAAAATAAAATTTAGGTATCATAATTTTGTACAAACTAGTATTGGTCAAAACTCTTGGAACAATTGGTACACACCAAAATCTTGATCGGAATGGAACCTATATTACTTAGTACTTGTTAAGGGCTGAAACAGTATCGACTAAAATAGATTGAATTCCATTTTGAATAAACCTATTTACGTGTTGGGTGGCTCTTTCGATTTAGTAAAATTTAATCTAATTCAAATCAAACTTAAACAAGAATTTCATTCGATTGGTTGAACTTGAATTTAAATTAAATAACCTAAAAATATTTATTTAAATTCAATTATAAAAAATAATATTGATATAAAATTATATTTTTTTTTATTTTTTTAATATTAAAATTAATTATTTAAGCGATCAGATCAAACTCAAGAAAATAAGAATTATATAACTCAATTAAAATTGATCCATGAACACTTTTAATTTCGGAGCATTATTTTTAACCTAAACCCTCTTATATCTGGTAACTATATCAAATCTTAAAAAGCTTAGAACACATTATAATGGTGGGATTAGGGGGGAATAGAGGGCATCGTGGGCTGTGGAAATTTAGAGATGAAAGGGAGCGGCGGATGATAATGCGAGGATTAAGGGGGAAGTGGTGGGACATTAAACTATGTCGTTTAGCGGCTGTCTCCATGTGCTATTTTTCTACACCGTAGGTTGATTTTTTTTAATATAAAAAATTAATAATTGAATTTACGTATAATTTTATATGCCTTATTATTTTTATAAGTTTTTATTAAATCTATTCTTTTTGACATAATGTCTAGAATAAGTATAGCTCCTCATCAACTCATAAATAGGAGGATAATAGGCTTCAGCGCACTCGAACTTATGTCCTCTTACATTGACAACAATATCCATACCAAAATATATTTTTAAAGGAGTGGTTAAGAATTGTAATTGATAATAAATTTTAAAGATTTTAAAAAATATATTTTTATTAAATAAGAAAAATCAAATATAATATAAAGAATTAAAACAAAATTACACTTTATTAATTAAACACCTCTAATAAATTAAAATTAAAAAAAAATCATAATTACGATTTATTAATTATGCATATTTTAAGAATGGTATAATGTATTTACCCTAATAAGGTGCTTCAAATGCAAATTACTTACATAGCTAGCAAGGAAAAAACAAACAAACATTCTTTAATTGTAATTGAATATTGGATACCAAATCTTTTTAAATAACCTTTAGACAAATATATAAAATTTCACGAAAATTGACGGGATTTTAAAAAAATAATTGATTGAGTCTCAGTTTGATTGATATGTATATTGTTATCAATTCAGGAGAATGTAAACTTAAATACGCTGAAGTACATTGAAGGATTTAGAAAGAAACTATAAGTAATTCTAGATATTACATAAAAGAAAAACAGATATAATCGAAACTTATTTCCTTTCATAATTATTCTTACTCACCTTTATGACTCATGCGATGAAAATTCAAGCACCAATGTCTAAAGCAACCTAAATATATACGAAAAAAAAATGAATGTTAGACTTTTTGTTTTGATAACCAAATAACATGAAAGTGCGACTTAAAGTCTAATCTAGGGTTAATCTTGATTAACACAAAATTGAATATTTTTTACATTAACAATTTTCTATTTATGGGTTTTTGATTATTCTTAGCTGAGAGTGTTTCATTCCCAAGAAAATAAAAAGTTTTGGACATATAAAAAAGTATAAGGACTTAAAATATAAATTAATCGACATATTAACAAATAAATGGGATGCAAAATAATCTTTAAAATTGAAGAAAAGTACATTGTATTTTTTTTGATGTTTTCTAGGTCAGTTTTATTATCTATTTTCGGGGTTTCGTGAAGAGATGTAACATCGTTTTTAATGTTCAAACTCACGATTTTTTTCGTTAAGAAAATAATTGTAAATTCTTATTCTTATTTTATTTTACTTTTGGTTTCTTGTTGCATCCCATTGATTTAAGTGAAGTTTTAGTTGCGTGATCAGCGGCAGAGGACATTTCAGCCAATGCAAAGCATGTATCCATAAGAGCTGGCAATCAAACTCCTCCCACCTCTTAACCTAATTTTGAAAAACAATGTTTGCACAGATTAATAAGACATGTATTTTAACAGAAAAAGAAAAGCAGATTTTTAACTCGATTGATATGGGTATTGTTGTCAATACAATAGGGCGTGGGTTTAACTGCACTGAAACGCACTATCCTCTTATTTATGGTCGGAAGATGCTATGAATAGTTCTAGGCATTATATCAAAAAGAACAAATACAATCAAAACCCATAATTAGATTGTTCGAAAAAGAAGAAAAAAAGCGTTATCGCTAACTTCAATTTATGTGAATCAGATTGATTTTGAATTTACTTAAATTTGATTTTAAATATTTTTGAATTATTTTAAGTTTGGATTAGTTTAGGTATGAATTGTTTCGAGTTTAAGTCATGTTTTTCAATTCTCATATTACTCTTTCGTATCATTTTAAGTTGGATATTTTAGTTTTAAATTGACTAAATTCAAATTTTCGGCTTTTTATAATTAAATTATATGATATTGAATTTGGATTCAAATTAATTGAATCTAAGTGAACAATACCCCAAAGTGTAGTAAAACACAAGCTGGTACATGAACATGATGAATAAAGTCAAAGCAATTGGTCCCTAAAAATGAGGAAAAAGTCTAAGGTAGCTGCCTGGAAAATTCAACTAAACTGAATTCACAAAAGTAGAGTTTCTGTTAATGTGGTTGGGGTTTGGTAGGCTTATATTTCAAGGAAATTTGATGGGTAAAGTAGTTGTACATCGAATAAATTCAAAGTTATTAGTTGGGTTCAGTAATTCCCTACCAACATTTAAAATAAGAGTTGGTATTGTAGTAATAAATAAGTGGGTGATGGACATATCAACTGATTGGTTATATCATTTTGAGCAGGATGAATTTCGATTTAGTTAGATTATTTTAAATTCAAGTTGTTTCAAATTTTCATCGTTTAGATTGAGATTTGTTTTTTAGTATTCTTCATGTTCATTTTAAGGTTTATGTTCAGGGTTTGTGACTATTCCTTCCAACAATGTCGTCTTCAAGCTTCGATTTAGGTGGTTTTGTCACTTTAGATGGGTCATTTTAAGTTATTTGTTTGAATTATTTTGAGTTCAAAATGTTTTAAATATGATTCATTTCAGAATTGAATTTTTTAAATCGATTTAATTTTAAACCATTTTAATTTTAAAATAAATTAATTCAAATTCAAATTGATTGATTAAACCTACTCATGGCATTGATAAGGTGTGGGCTAGGCAAAGGTCAAGGTGCTAGAATGAAATTTTAGATTTCATGTGGTAAAAGAATCACCAAGGGACCAAATAAACAAACCACTTATGATCTTAGTAGTATTATGGATGGTTTTATAGAATTAGATTGCACTCTGTTCTATTTATTTAAAAATGAATAAAATAATTTTATATTTAAATTAAAGAAGAAGTAGATCATTTCCCGACATGATTGATAGAATAACTAAATTGTTACACATGATATGTCACTTGTATCTCATTTTAACATATAGAGACTAGTTTTCAATAGTAGAAATGAATAAAATTTTTAATAAAATAATCAATTTATTCTTTGATCTAATGTCTAAAAAATTATTTACCCATTTTTTTATTAGAACGAACAAAATACAATTTGACTCCTAATACCTAATTCAATTAATAAACATCCCTTTACCCCACCATTTAGAGGTGATCATGGGTTGGGCCGGGTTCGGGCCAGGCCCAGACAAAAAATTAGGCCTGTCTACTAGGCCCGAGCCCGGCCCGAAATAAAATTACTAAGCCCGAGCCCGGCTCGGCCCAACCCATATTAATTTTTTTTTTGCTTATTTCATTAAATAAAAAAATTTAAAAATATAATAAATCAAATATATTTAAAAACATAAAAACAAATATTAAAACAAATAAAAATGATACTAAAACAATTCTTAAAACAATACACAAATTGACAATATAATAAAAAATAGTTATATTAAAAATTTAAAATGATTAAAAATAAAATAAAAAATATATTAATATATAATTCGGGCTGGGTCAGGCCAGGCCCAGGCAAAAAAACTCTTACCCCAGGCTCGGCCCGTTTTCTAAACGGGCCTCGTTTTTTTTTGCCCAAGCCCATTTTTCGGGCCTATATTTTTACCCAAACCCTCCCATTTTTCGGGCGGGCCTTCGGGCCGGGCTGAGCCAGGCTACCCGGCCCATGATCAACTCTACCACCATTCCTCTTTGCCATCAATCCAATTTTATATATTTCATTTCAAATTTGATTTTATTTAAAATTGTAATATTCAAACTCGATAAAAAAAATCTCCAACTCGTATCTAATCCGCCCCGCTCCACCTTGATATAATAAACAAATTCTTTTATAAAGCCTTATAGAAATTCAAAAAATTCTAATTAAAAAAATAAAAACAGTTATAAAATTTAAAAAAAAATACATTTTTGGATATATTATTTGAGGGAAGACTGTTTAAGTTTGATCTAAACCGACCCAAAAATTTTGAACAATATTATCATAAATTCTGATCATATCTATTCTTTTTATCATAATGCCTAAAATTACCCATAGCCTTAACCTATAAAATATGCTTTTACGAGATATGATTTGATTTTTTTGGGTGATTGATAGTTAGGGGCAGTTGGACCTCTAGGAAATCTCTGAAACCCTTTTTGAGTAAAAAGAGAGACTTCCCACTTGAGCTGAAGAAGAGGGACTTCTGCTGAGTGTAGCAAAATTTTTAATTTTTACTAACTTATATCAATACCAACATTTCTAACAAAAATCATTAGAAAAATTGGTAAAAGTTAGATATATGTGTGTGCTTCAAGCACATGGGAGAATTTACCTGAAGAAGGGAGAAGGCAAGTTGTCCAAAGTAAAGGTTAAAAGAACAAAAAGGATAATGGTAACAATTATGAGAATATGAATGCTGAAATGAGTTCATCTTTTTTACCCTAACTAAATATTTGTGCATTATTCCGTATGAATCATTATTACTTTGCAGTAAAGCTCTAATTGTGGTGATAAAAGCATAAAAAGTAAAATCAAAATGTAGCAGCTAGCAAGCCTGATGGTAACTATTTCAATTTTCGAGCGTGAAAAACTCTCAGGCTGCAAATTTCAAAAGTACATATCATATTGTATTAATCTGGACACTGGAATAAACTCGTGTCGTTGGTTACTGCTGATGTGATGATTATACGCAGATTGTCCCTGTGTGTGGTGTGTGCGTGTCCCAACTCATCTTTCACCTTTTAGCTGTGCGGAATCAGATTCTATATTCTAGATGACAGAAGAGAATATAAACTGCAATGGAAGAGATTTCTTGACCTAGCTGAACTGTGATGACAGCACCATCCAAGCACCCAGTACAGGGAAGGTAATCAATGCCGAAGCCTGAAATACAACCAAAATGAATTATATCAGTAATTCAAGTAAAATTTCAGGAACAGAAGAAGGCAGTAGATACACGAGAACATACCAGAAAGAATACAAATTCATCATTGACAAAGGCTGCAGTAAATTCATTTCTTCGCATTTCTTGTTTGATGAAACCTTGCAACTGTCAACAAACGGGTAAGAAACAAGATATTTGTTTATTTCAAAGGCAAAGGTTCCCAGTGAAGGGATACATATGTATCTTTGTTCTTAGGCACTATTGATGCACATTAACTAGTAAACTGGAACTTGGTTATATTGTTTCCCCTTAAACCATTAACATTATTGCAACAAGACAATTGATGAAATACAAATTGCTGGTAAATCTAAATCCTTAATTCGTATAGCAAATCAAATTCTGCACTTTGGAGGAAAAATGAATTGTTATCACTTAAGGACCAAAAAGTATTAGAATGCAGAATTCATGTTTGCAAATGTTGCACAAAGATGATTGACAGAGGATTCAAGTTAGAAGTGCAAGATAATTCTTGAACCTGTGTAACATAAACAAATTAATCTCAGTGTGTTGAAAAATAATGCCCGCATAAAGCTGAAACCATTCTGGGCGACATTCGCATGGGACTCTAAGATAGAGCCAAAGAAGGTTCACAATCTAACTCATCAAGACACTAATCATACTCTCTATAATTCAGGGGAAAAGAATCTTTTTGGCTGATAGAACTATGATTCTATGATTACTGACAATCTTGTTTACGAAACTAAGCAACCTAGTTGGAAGAGGCCACAGGTTTCCAGATTCATGGTGATTAAGCATAAAACTGATTTAGTAGAAAGAGATCATGCCTAGGAGTTTACACAGAGCCAAAGGAAATGGTCAACTTATCCACTGAGCATTTTCTATTGTTGGAAACTTTCACAAAGTATACTTTTATGTAGTTTTGACATGTGAAGATCTCCAAGGGTAACCTGATTCGTTTTGAGGTACATTAATCCTAGAAAATCGCATTGCAATGCTAAACATACCTGATGGTGATACTTTTTAATTGCTGAGTAAAATCTTCTTAATTGTTGCAGAGCTTGAGACATGTAGTACTTAATGGTAGATCCTTTTCCGAATGAATAATATTCCAATACACCAAGCATCTTTGGAAGATGTCTTTCAGAAAGGTCATTAAAGAACTATATTTGCAGAAAAGATTTGATTTGACTTGATTAAGACTTGAATGAAAGATAAGCATTTGGCAAAATATCATTACTTTTACAAAAATTTCAAATGGACTGAGAGAGATGTAATAATAATAATAATAATAATAATAAAAGGTCTGAAAGACTATGTCAGCTTATTATATTACCCTCAAGAATGAGCATCTCATGTACCTTTGCTTTTGATCTTGCAATGCCCTCCTCTGTATGACAAAAAGCAATTATGCTAATTAACAAATTGATTTTAATGGCAGAATGTTTACTTTTTTCTTTTAAACTTCCTTATGAATTGACGAATAACTGATATTAATAGGGTCCATCGAAGGCAATACTTGTGCAAGTTGAAGCGCCTGCTCAAGATGTTGAATTTGAATCCATTGTTCTGTAACAACTTCTGCCATCTGAAAACAAGGGAATGAAACTTTAAGAGAGAAAAGTACAACTGTTTCAACATCAGCAATAGAGAAAACAAAATCAAAACGGAATAATTTTTTTCAAGTTTTCGACACAACACAATCAAGGAAAGGCCAAATTAACCAAGATTGAGTTCTGAGAACAATGGTCATTTCGATTAACAAATTAAAAAGAATATCCTGGTGAAAAAACTTCCTTTATTCTTTTTCTTTTCATGGTTTAACATCTTAGCAGCAACCAGAAACTGAAGTCTGAATGAACCCCCTTCCCCAAAAACGATACATAAATCTAGAAATTAGAAGAAAAATAAGATGGTCTTTAAAGCATTTTTGCTGTTCTTGATGAAAATTCTTTAAGTTGATAAAGGTCATAATAATACATAGAAATGCTTAGTCATTCAACATTCACTAGCAGAGTCTCTACACAGAAATAAAATTAATGCATGCACAATGCTGACCTTTTCAACTTTTAAATTAACAGCTTCCACCCTATCTTCAGTGTCCTGTGCTTCTGATTCCAAAACATGAAGTTCAAAGTTGTTCTTTCTCGAAGCATCCCAAAGCAAACGTACCTAGGAGAACGAGGCCTACTACTCAAGTCAGATGAATATTGCAAATAAAGCAAGCATTACAGGCAAGGAATCCAATAGTAGAAAAAAATGGAATTAGGGATTATATTTATATTAAACCATTTAAAACGAACCTCCTCTTCTAGAGCCTTAAGCTTTTCATCAGCAAGTAATGAATCATCCTGCAATTAACATAATATAGAAATTAAAATTCATAGCCGATTAAACCCTAATTTAGTACACTGTACTCTTCAATCTACACTTCTTTAGGGAAAGACATTCAATAACCGAAAATAATTGAAAACATAATAATAAAAAAGCAAAGCTTCTTGGCTAAGAATTGAACCTCAAGAGTGGATATAACAGACTGCAGATAAGTGATCTTGTTTTCCATGTCTTCGAGAAGCTTCTCGCGTTCCTTGAGAAGAAGGGTTTTAGCATCAATGCTTTGAATTGTTTCTTCGAGAACAGATTCTACAATCATATTTACAAAGCATCAAAGAATTGAAGATTTCGATTAGTAATTTGTTTCTAATGAAGCGTCTATCGTTAAAAAGAAATTGAGAGGGAAAATTACCCAAACGAGAGAGCTTTAGCTTGGCGTCATCCAATTCACGGATCAAGAGGTTGTGGTCGTTGTTATTTAGTTGATCTTGCGACGTGAGAGAGATGAGGAAGACGAAGAAGAAGAAACCAGTGAAAATGGCGGGAAAGAGAGGAGCCGCCATTGCTGCTTCTTGAAGTTGCTAATACGATCTTTTCTTAAAGAAGCTTTTTGTTGCTAAGAGAAAGATGCAGTAATGGTGGACTTTGGAAGGACAGATTTGCTTTCCCATTATAGTTTTATTTCTATTTTGATATATAAGGTTAGTTTACCATTGTAATTTAAAAAAAAAAGTGTTTATTTGATATTGTAATTTAAAAAAATATTTTTGAAAGGATAAAATATTCATTTTAGATATTATTTAACTTAATTTTAGCGAGTGAGTTATTGATTACGGAGGAGAAGTAGAATTTTATAAAATGAAAGAAAAAAGTTAATAAGAGTCAAAATTAAACTTTCGGAATATCTTTTAAAGCTTAAGTTACTATTAATATAACGGGACTAGAACTTCAGTTTGGCAAATTGAACAGATTTAGTTATTTTTAAGGAAAGTAAATCGACGATCAAGATTAAAACTTCTCTACTATTGAAGTATTTAATCTATATATAATCTTTTATCACTTTAAGATATATACTATTTACCCTAATAATTTTAGTTTTATTGAAATGTTTCACTGAGCCACAAAGGCTTTAAGTATACGAGTTCCTTCATGGTTCCACGAATTGGGACAGTTCATATGGGTCAAATGAACCCAATTTAATAAGTTGACTTCTATGCGACATTTTGAGCACAATAATCAGATGTTTTGATATGAAATAGAAAATTAGAGTTGGACTAATTTACCTGTGTACCTATTGAATCTCATGCCTAGGCTTTTGCTCTACTCGAATCTAACGTTTTGTTGCTTGGCTTTTCTTTTCTTTAAAGTGATTAAATTCTTTACACATTTTGTGCTTCTTTGGTGGAACTACAAGGAGAGATTATAAAAGTTTCCTTTCCTCAGAAAGCATCGATGCTTTTGCAAGGTACAGAGCATAAGCATTCTTCTGGA
Source organism: Gossypium hirsutum (assembly GCF_007990345.1). Lineage (NCBI taxonomy): Eukaryota > Viridiplantae > Streptophyta > Magnoliopsida > Malvales > Malvaceae > Gossypium > Gossypium hirsutum. The sequence continues at coordinate 2,576,476 of NC_053433.1, forward strand.
GTCCCTTTGAAGGCTGGATGGGGTGCTCGTTGCGCATTTGAGCTATCTTCCATTAATGGGCTAAGTTTGTTTGATGAGCTTTTATGCTTAAGCTTGTGTTTTGTTAGGCTGAATTTGAGCCCAGATTATTGGATATCAACAATAGTTCTCAGGTTTCAAAATACCTTCCGCAATATCAGCAATAACTGCTGTAATAGGACTTGGCTCCACGGTGTGCTTCCTCTAGACTTGACTATCATTTCAGGACTGTCCCCTGAGGTCCGCCAGCAAAATAAGCACATGCTTTCATTTTAGCTGCTGTTGTTGTTGTTGCTAATGATGCGTGTTACAAGGTTTTGAAATTTGGCAGATAGAATTTTTTTTGTGATCAAATTATTGATTAATCAATAAAAAATGTTTTTAATATATTTCAAATTCTAATATAAATTTTGGGATCATATCATAGCTTGGACACTTCTAAATCAAGAATATGTAGCCTTAAAAACAAGTTCTCTACATGATGAAATCACAAATACTATTCACATGATATCTTTTATTTTGGGCACATATTCTGTTTCAAACTCCCAATTTATAAAAGCTTCTAATGAAATAAAGCTTAATTTGAGAGACAGAATAAGTGATAGCAGTACACATTATTTTTCAGTCAACACAGGCTGATCCACAGTTATAAATAGTTTGTTCTCTGAATTTTTTAAAAAATAAAATAAAATGAAATGATAGAGAAGAAAGAGGGAAAAAGAAAAACTTCACAATAACAGCAAGGTAAAGTAAAATTTGGTCTTCATCAGGACTTCCTCCAATTTCCTTGCCTCCATTTTTCTTCTCATGCTGCTTTCATTTGCTGCCAAGAGAAACAGATTGGGTCGGTATTTGATACACTAAAGTGAAGTTTAAAAACTATACATACCATTTTTTATATATTCACAATTCTTATAATTTTATTTGTGGAATTTAAAATTTTTAAATAACCATTGAAATAATTAAAAATTTAAGGGACGGATAAAGCAGTTATATATATGTCTTGAATGTATTTAACTCACTCGTTTCTCTTCTTCCATCTTGGCCTTAATGAAAGAGTAGGCTGCCACTCCAGCAATTGCAATGACTGTTCCTATACCAGTCTGAGTTGAAATCTTGTTTCCTGCACCAAGTATGGTTCGTTAGATATGGTTGCCAGTATCCTAAAATGAAGAACAAAATCATGGACTCTACAAAATATTATACTTACCAAAGACAATGATTGAGAAGCCAATGACAAATACACGTTTCAGCACGTTGCCCACTGCATGGGTCAGTGGTGCCACCCGCTCCAGAGTATTGGTAGCCAACTGAAAAAGAAAATAAAAACCTTATTTAGCTTCGGTTGCATATTTGAAAAGATTAGAATAAAAATATTAAATTCGAAAATATTACGAAACATCAATCAACAAGATAGTATCACTTTCCTTAGACCTCACCATGAGTATAATGGTATTGTTATCTTTGAGTGTTAATTGATCTCTCAAAGATTTATCACTTGAAGGTACGCTTCCTAAATTCAAACTTAGACGGATATTGCTAGTTGATAGATCATGATAGAAACATTAACTTGAATAAAAAATAGTTACTGTTTAAAATATAAGTAAAGCTTGAGTTTTAATATTCAAAACTTGAACATAGTTGAACTTTTTTTTTTAATTTCATAATATGTTATTTTTGTTTTATTTATATATTATATAATTAATTTCATATGAAATTTATGTTAAAAAATACGTTAAGGTGTTAATGTTTACAAATTTCATAAAAGTATAATTTTAATATATATTTAAATATATATTTTTTTATTTAAAAAACTAAAAATAATAGAGACAAGTTTAAAGGTTGGATTTAATCATTCATAAATAAATATAAACAGATTTAAATAAACTATGAACACCTCTAACCGGTAAAGTGAGGTCATGCTTTAGACAGATGAAGCATATCAAAAACAGAAAATAAACTTAAAACACTAAATATGGAGAAAATAATTCACCTGATTATAGAGATGGTAAAACATTCCCACCCAGAAAAGATCTGAGATGAACTTAGTCATACCCACTTTAGCAATAGCATCATTGAAACCATGCTTCAACAATTGAGGACCCTCAAACTGCGACAATCAGATGGGGAAACACGGAAGGGTTTTAAACAGACTGTGTGCTTAAGCTTTTAACTATCTAAAAAGCTGCAGCTGCATGCATTGAAACATTTTTTCTTTTACTTACAATGAGGGCTGGGGGAATACAGACGAAGAGAGCAATGATGGAAATATAAGCATAGACATTTGTACTGTCCATATCCGTCTGCATATATATGAAAAAACCAACAATTATTATAATTCAAAGTTATGAACAAACTGAAAAGTAAGAAGAAGAGGAGAAAGGTCACCATGGCTTTCTTGGAATAGATACTCCTGTAAGTGAAGGAGATGTTGGAAATCATTGCGCTAATGAAACCCGTCCAATTGAATGACAGCTCAGTCAGTGATGCCATGGATACACCTGCATTCAGTTTGCAATTAATTAATTGCATTCAAACATGGTAAAATTCACACTTTGAACTGGTTTTCATGAGGTGATCGAACAGAGAAACAGAGAAATTACCAATAACAACAGGAGCAAGAGACAACCATAGAGTGATTGGTATTGATTGTCCAAGTATGAACTGGGAAGCAGCAGCGTTAAAGAAAGGCTCAAGAGCTGCAAAAGCAAACAAGTTGTTCCTTATCAGCCTCATAAGCAATAGTGCACTATACATATATGCACAAGAGAATAAATGCATGATGTATTACCTTTGATAGTGTGGGTGAAAGAAACAGCAACAGCTGCAAAGGAGACATTGCTAGTTACATGACCAAGTCCATGGCATACAGCAACAGGAATCAACAACTTCAGTAGGTTTGAATCAATAGGCTACACACATGAAAAAAATATAACAATTCCAATGTAAGGAATCAAATGCAAACGCATACATTATAACGGAAAGGAGGAGAAAATAGGTCTAATTCTGATATTTGTCCTCTACCATGCTAAAATTTTACATAATTATGTGTCTCTTCTTTTGTAATGTTATTAGTAAGTCCAAAATGTAAAAGTTTTATATTGTTATTTGGTCATATAGTTAGGGCCCGTGGAATTCCAATCGAATTACAGGTCAGACAAATTGATAAGGCTGGTAAAAGAAATTCTAAATCATCACTTTTAATGGGATCAACTTCAACCTACTAATAATATTAAAAATAGAAAGATCACATTGTGTGAAATTGAAGTAAAAATTTAATCTCACCAAAAAAAAAAAGAGTAAAAAATTTAAATCTCAAATTTTAATATAATGCACCGACTAAAACCAGAATTAGCCGAATAGTATGTGTCAAAAAAAAAGAAAAGGAAATAGTAAGTTGAGATAATAGACTTGAAGGTTCACTTACAGCCCGCTTAGGGAGGCCTACGGCCCAGCTCACCAAACAGTAAACTACCCCAACGAACAAGTGAATGACCGATACAAAACTGCGCCGAAAATGCCATGAAAAAAAATCCTTCATAATAAAGCCATGCTATGAACAAACATTGAGAACCAAAAAAAAATGTAAAATGGAAATTCATGTACTCACTAGGGATAAGGGAAGTAATTGTAGATCTTCTTGTTGAGAATGTTGAATATTACATTCAAGAAGTACCTGGAAAAAAATTAAATTAAATGGATGATCGTGTAATTCAAAAAAATTGAAGTAAACTTGACGGAATCTTAATTGCCGTTTTGACTCATTTGAAAGTGTATCGTTGAACGGTTCTTTTTTTTTCTTTCTTTTTGTGCTTACGTAACTTACCACATGAAGAAGAAAAATCCGGTAACAAGAGCGGGATACTTCTCGAAGAATCCAACCGGAGCAATCTTCCCATCCCTGCAATAACACACGAGTCAGTGAGTCAGTGACTGAAGCGTGGACGAGTTGACCGAGTCAGAACGGAGGAAACGGACCTCACCCGGCGGAATCGCTTCCTCCCTCGGCCGGTGACGACGCGGCAGCCGAAACCGGTTTCAGGACCTCTGGCTTGCTAACCGACGAGCATTCTAGTAGCAAGGAGGGCCTTAGTTGCCTCCCCCATATGAGGTTCCCGCCTTCACCGACGGCTCCGATCGGCTTAGCCGAAGCAAACGAAACGTTGACAATCCCTGGCGAAAGCTTCGGCCTGAGCTGAGGTAAGCCGGTGATAACAGAAGCGCGTGATAACAATCGCGACTCCATTGCTAGAGAGAGAGAAAAGGAATGGAAAGTAACGAACGAAAATGAGTGTATGCTAGCAAGAGTGAGCTCTTAATGGAGAGACGCAAATTAACTGTCTCTATTTTTTTTTTAATTTTTCTCAACTACTAATATTTTCTATTTTTGTGGTTCTCAAATTTCAAAAACAATTACATCACTTTTGTTCCTCTGCACCCAAACACAGGACAATATAATGAAACCTCTTACTTCATCATGTAGGATCAACGGTGCAGTATCACAAAAGAACATAGAAAGAGGGAATATGGTTCGGTGAACACAGCATTTCCCTTTTTTTTATTTATTTATTGATTTGGGTACAAATAGAAGATTGAATAGTTAAACTTTTTAATTATAGTATTTAGTATAGGTAGGTCTGTTCTTGATATTTTTGGGGCACTAGACAAAATGATAAAATAGAGTTTTTAGAGAAAAACTTTTTTACATCTTTGGTAAACTTTTTTTGACTTTTAAAATTTAAAAAAAAATTCAACCCTTAAAAATCGAAAAATAATATTTTAGACCCCTCTTAGCCTTAGGCCTTGGGTGACCGCACCTCTAAACAACTCCCAGGGCCGGGGACTTGGGTGTATGAAGGTTTGTAAGAGGTTTGTAACGAGATATTTAGAATGAGATATATATCTATTTCTTGAATATTTATGTACTTTTAAATTATTTGTGTAAAATAATTTCTTATGCAACTTTATATTAATTGAAATATGCTATTTGACAAATTTATTCAGAGTGTGACATAAATACCACTAATTTACATATTAAGAACATGACATTCACTAAGAATATAAATTTACAATTATATTGATACACTGTTAATATTTATCAATTTCCACAAAAGTTAATATTTGCAAATAAGAAACTTAATAAAATTTGTTTATTTAAATTTTCAAAAATATTCGCTAAATAATTTTCATAATATATGTTATAATTTTTTGGTAAGAGTGTTTATTTCAATAATTTCACCAAATAAATATTTAAAAATAAAATATATCATATATTTATTTCTCATTTTACATATTTCTACTTTCAGCTATCAGTAAACAGTTAATAGAACTAGACCAACCACAGCAATCCGCTATTAACTAGTAGCCAATTGTGAGACAGTATTTATTAGAGTCAAGACTAATCCGAGAGAATGAAAAGTAAAAGGGTGGAGACCTAAATTGTGGCTGAAGATTTAGGGGTGGCAAGATATTTGGAGAATGAAGAGAAAAGTAGGGCCGGTTCTTATCCCCAATGAAAGGCTCGTGAAGGGAAGAGGATATAGTGACTCTTGTCCAATCCTTACTGGTCTATTCCTTGATTTTCCATAACATCCTTATCTTCTTCAATCTTTTCCTTTTCTCTTGTGTGGTGAAAATTGAAAAAATATATATATTATTTTTTGTCAGATAATATCCATTTTAGGATCATTTTAAAAAAGATTTGATAGTTTAATATATATGAATAAAAAATTGGTAAGAAGAAAGAGATTGGTAGCGAGTGGTATGCATGGGAAAGGTTGTTGTTGCATGTAATTTTCATTGAGCTGTGGTTATAGTTCTGACACATGTATTTTTGTTTAGTAAACACGACACCTGTTTCGATCTCCTTTCAAACCCGAAATTATTTTACGGACAGTTTTTATCATATTATTCATGGTTTCATTTAATAATAAAAAGACGTATCATCCTTTTTTTTCTACATTGTATATACATTTAAATTAAACTTTCAAATAAAAAATGATATATCTTCTTTTAATTGAGCAGAATCATGAATGATGTAATAAAAAAAGTTCATAAAATAATTTCTCGCATTCAAACTCATTTACTTGTCTCTAATCATTTGAGATTTTCATTTTTCTTTTTAATTTATCATAATTTTAAACACCAAACTCAATAATTGATATGAGTAAAGATAAATTTGTAAAAGAACTTATATATTCACTTAAAATAACTTGACCAAATTACAGATCCTATGTATGCATTAATATTTCAATAAAGGTATCGTATAGGCGCTTATATTAAAAGTTATATTGCATTTTGTTGTCTTTACTAAAAAAATAAGTAAATTAGTTTAAGTACGTTAAATAAAAAAACAAATTAATCATTCTATTAAAAAATTTATCTATTTTTATTATTAAAAACTGATACTTGACATGTCACATATAACTGTCTTATTATCCGTCAACTAGAGGCTTGTCCGAAAAAATGATCTGGTCAAATCTCGGGTAAGAATTTTTTGGCCTAATCACGGCCTGAATTTGTATTTTTTTTATTTTGCTACTATTTTCTCACTGCTTTGCTACCATTTCACTATTTTGTTGTTAATTTTGCTGCCATTTTAGAGATATTTACTTGTTAAATTGTACCTATCTTAATGTTATTGAAGTAAAAAAACCTTTTTTAATTTATTTTCAATTTATCGGGAACACATTTATTTTAATGTTTCTAGTGCATTTAATGTATTATATTTTTTATTTTTTAAATAAAAGTAAAAAAATGAATACGAACAAGTCGAGTCGAGTTTTAACATTTTTATCCGAATCGAGTTTGGGCAAAAATTTAAGCCCATTTTCGGGCCAAACCTTTTATTAAGTTTTGACTCATGGACAACTCTACTGTTAACTACACCAATTAAAAATAAATTATTTTCTTTTGAAAAACTAATTTATCTTTCGATGTAAAAATTAATTCACCTAACTTTTTAAATAAAAAGCACAACCTCCGCAGCTTTTTACCCAACCCTGGATTGGGGCTAGTAGTGATAACTCGTTTTCTCAGGTTACTAGGCATGTTTGGGTACAAATTTGATAGGGAAATTGCAACTAACGGTTTGGCATATTGGGTTGAATACGCAGATGATGCCATTAAGCCCAACAAAACACACAATAAGCTCTCGAGTATCAAGCTTATCTTTTTCAGCTTCCAAAAGATTGGGCTGTTGAATTGTTTCAGGTTTGGGTCTTATGCTTCTGTTATCCTGAAGAACTAATTATATACGTGTTTCCTAGAGTTAATTTCCCTAAACATATCAACAATGGTTGAGACTATAATTTACTTCTAAATACTTCAAAAACTTGTTAAAGTATCGATATCGCATTAATCAAGTATTTTCTTTCGGTTAATCTATCAATTTGTATTAATTTTGATATAAAAAAGAACATGTAAAAAACACACGGATTAATTGTCAACCATATTCATGTCTATCGTATGGACAATTTGGATTTGATATGTTAAGGTCACTAAAACTATTAAAAAGTTTACGTCTTGATCAATCAACTTTAAAATGTTACAAAATGGTCATTAAACTATTTAAATGTTTTTATTTAAGTCGTTGAGCTGTTAATTTTTCTTTAAAAAAATTGTTTAGCTAACAAGCTCAAAGCAACGATTTAATATATGGTACTATTGACAAGTTGAAGAACATACATTATATTTAAGTTAATCTAATATTTAGTATCAGAGATCAAAGAAGAAAGATTTTTAGATTTTGGTTCATAAATTAATGACATTTAAAACTATTTTATAAAAAAAACTAAACAATAAAAAATAAGAAAAATAAAATTTTTCGATTGTTACCAGTAATATAAACAGAGAAAATCATATAATAATAATTTTAATAGATTAAATGGAAACAATAAATATTTTATCTCATAAACGTTAATTGGCCGACAAAGGAAAGCCAATTCCATGGCGTGTAGTAGGGAAGACAACAAACAACATACTACCCAAAACCCCAATACCAACCGGTAACGCAGTGAGCATCTCCTGAGCCTGTCTCGACGGTGCCGGATAAAAGCAATTCACCACGTTCTGATCAAACAGCGCCACAGCCGCGAACACCAGTATCGACAAAAAAGCATGTACGAAATCTATAAACCGCAACCGGTATTTCGCCGCAGATTCCGACGGTAAAGTGCCCGAACCATCAATGACCCACAACCCATTCAAAGTTGCCAACCCGTAACAAACATTCCCATCCTTGTCTCTGAAACTATCCGTGAAGCTGGTGAAGAAACACGACAACCCACAAAGGAGTATCAGTCCGGCAGTCATGGACCGACACACCGAGTCACAGTCTCCTTGGTTAGTGAAAATGGGGGAGAGAAGCTGGAAAGCAAGGACGGTGCCGGTGGGTAATAAGTTAGCCAAATGTGCTGTGCTTTGAAATGTTTAACTGATTGCTATTTGTATGAGAGTTTTTCTTTCGGGTGCGGGTAGTACTGCCAAGTCTTGTAGGAGGTGTTCATGCGATTCATCATCAGCATTAGCTTGAAATTTGATATCCATGGCTGAGAAATGTTCTTAAATTATACATATATAAAATTTCTCTGTTACTTTTGCTGAGAAACTGTGTATATATATATAGATTATGGAAGTTGATCCATTGAGTAGACATGTTCTTGAGTGGTGGTAAAGGAAGGGAAGAGAATGAAGCGATGCCTTGCAAGGAAAAGCAAGCTTCCAAAATATAGAAAATCATCGAGGTTCCGCCATATCCTGAAATGGGAGTTTTGGTTTCAAGCAAGGGCAGATCTAAAGGTCCCTAAAACGGGAAATTTTATATTTAGGTTGTTTATAATTTATAATATTTTAAATTATACTTTAACCCTTCAAAAATATAAATATTTGATTTAATTTTTTAATTTGATTTAATTTTTTAAAAATTATAAAGATATAGGCTATTAAAATAGTAAAAATATATTTTTACTATCATAAAATATATAATTTAATTTTGCCCCCAAAATTTCTAACTTCACCCCTACTTCCCAAGTCATATTTTTTGATCCGCCACTGGTTTCAAAATTTTACTTGGATAAAATTTATGGGGAAATAGTAAGTAGCTAAATATTTGAATATCGTGGATGGAGAAAAAATAATGTCTGGAGAGTTTTTTAGTCCAATTCAACTCAAGTTTGAATTTAGTCATAGCCTAATATGGCTACTCCCTGTTCAAAGTTTCGATTTAGTTCAATTCTAGATTTAGTGGGAGTCTAATTTAACTACTAAGTTTTTTTAAAAAAAAAGTTAAGATTGACTGATATTAACAATTATTGGGTCGAGTAGTAAGAATTTCAATATCACTAAATAATGTATTATGTTTGAGTCTTATGAACGAGAAAAACAACATTAGAAAAATGTGCCTCATTTTAAGATCCAATCCAACTCGCCTTCAGATAACAAGGATTCAATATAATTGTCGAATATGATTAATCAAATAGGGTTTGATTTGGCTCAACATTGAATTTAGTTGTAACCCTATGACAGATCATTTAGAGATTTAGTCTAGTTCAACATCAAATTTAATCGAAGTCCAATATAATTACCAAGGTTATAGAAAAAAATGTGATTAAAAAGAGCAATTAAAACTAATGATTATTAGGTGGAGTAGTAAAAACTTTAATGCCCCTTTTAAGTAATATCTAATGTTTGAATTTTGTGGACAAAAATAACATTAAAAAAATGTTATTCATTTAAAAATTAGGGTAAATTACCCCGTTAGTCACTTTAAATATGAATCGTTTCTATTTTAGTCATTCTAAAGTAGAAATTGATCAAGTATGTTACTCCACTGTTAAATGGTGACTAATGGTGCATTTCTACGTTAGACACCATTAGTCACTATAAATAGGGGTTATCACTATTTTGATCACTCTAAATTTTTTGCGTATAAATATACCGTTAATCTTTCATTATCATTTAACGGTTGAGTGATCAATTTAACCAATTTCAGTTTTGGAGTGATTAAATTAACAAAAAAAATTGAGATGACGGAAATAAAAACTGTTCGAATGACTAACATTAGAATTTACCCTAAAATTTTAGAGTTAATGTCAGCAGATGAGAAGTGTGTGTTGCTTATGGGAAAGTCAGCAGATGTCATTCTTTTTGCCGAGACGCAATGCATAATATAAACTACATGTGAACCGGCAATCTTTTCAATTTTTATTTGAAGTTGTCTTTTCTTATTTGTTTATGGTTTTATTTCAATGCTTGTTTTAGAGGCTAATATTATTCTCTGCAATTTCAAGCTGCCTTTTTGTATAAATTTTTTTCTGCAAAAAAAGGGAAATGAATATAACCATCGCTTGCACGTCAGAACTACAGATTACTTATAGATTAATGGGGGGAGAGACTTTGTGATGTGCTGCCCTTCGGGTTGTGGACGCAATCCCTGCCTAATGCCACTCTAACTAATTCATAACTTAATAATCCTTTGCTTGATTTATCTTATGGTCAAAGCTTGATTCAAGTGAAAGTTGTTCTTCTTTATCTTCGAATTAGGTTGTAAGGTTTTTGGTCTTTTTCTAGAAAAAGTTTTTGAAATGACGTCTTTTTGAAATCGACAAACCTCTCAACATATTTAATATCATCCTTAGTTGGAGTTTTGTCTTTCAACTCCACCGAAGTTGTCTAAAAGAGGTGGTGGAGTCAATAGAATGGAGCACCTCATTGAGTGCTTGAAGAGACAAATCATGCACCACACAATTTACATAGACATAAGTATGGGGGTTTGAACAAAAATATAGGCCTGAAAATAAGTTTGGGTAAAAAAATAAGATTAAATTAAAAAACGGTTTGGGTCTTAGATAAACTTTTTTGGCTTGAGCCCAGCTTGAATTTGTAAAAAGAAAATGACTGTTGTTTTATTTTAATGTTTTTAGTGTATTTAATATATTATATTTTTTAAAATTTATTTTATTTTTTTATTTGAATTGAGCTTGAACAAAATTTTAAATTATTTTACAGATCATACTTATAAAATGAACTTAAAACAATTACCTCTAAATTCACATAATTAAGAAGTTTTGGTCGAATAATACTTGTGAAATTAGGTAAATCCACAAACCGACTGTAAAACCCTAAAAGGAGGCCATTTCTTGTTTGATCATCATCCCTTATTTCCCAAACAAATACATTTTAAAACGAAAAGTAACTTCCCATCAAAGCAGTTTACGTTTTAGTGCTTTTAGATTTTATCAATGGAAATAAGGTTAAATTTGCATTTTTAATTTTTTTTTTCAAGTTTTAAGCAAAGCAATTAAATAAATTCTGTGTTAATCCGATAATTAAGATATTCACTGTCGAGTTACCTTACTTTTGTTACTGTTAATATTTTACCCTCTTCTTATAATTTAAAATAATAATAATAATAATAAATTTCATCTTCATCTACTTCCAATTGGGCCCCATTTACTTGAAGCAACCCAACAATGATGAAACTCAGCCCATATCATAAAAATTGCCTTTAAATAGAAAGGGATAATTCCACAAATAGCCCTAAACTATAATAAATCTCTCAATGTGATACTTGTTTTTTGAAAATTACAAATAGCCCAAGTTTCCCTTCGTCTATTAAAGTGGTACTTGTCATTATTGCGATTAAGAAGAAATGGTATGGCAATAGATAATGATGCCACATGTTAATACGACTAATTTTAAAATATACACTAAGGGCATATTTTACGATGCTATGTGGCGTCATTAAGTGGTGATATGTGTTAATAAACAATAATTATTTTAATTTTATAATTTTTAAAATAACATGTGGCACTATAGAAATAGTGTTGCATGTCAATAACGCCACATTGAGATCATTGTGTGGTGCCCCATGTCAATGGGGTCACTTGGTATCATTATCATGGTGTCCTCTGACATCTTTTTTTATTGATACGAGACACCATGATAATAATACATTTCTAATAGACTGAATAAAGTTATAAGTATCAGAATTTTATAATCGATTGAACTGTCAATTTTTTATCTCAATTTATGTTTTTACTTATTCATAATGGTTTGCTCTATTTCTAATTATATATAATTGATTTTCAAGTCAATCAAATCAACTGGTCGGTTCAATTCTTAGAACATACCTATAAGTGTCACAGGGTTGGACTTTAGCCTAGCAAATCGTGTGGTCTTAGATAATAAATTCATTCCAAATCTACCTAAGTCAGCCTAAGCCCTCAAAAAGTGAGAATCTCAACTAAAATTCTCTAACGAACTGATGCTTTATAAAAGCAAGTGAAGCAAGCCACAAAACAAAAGAGAGAGGTTGAGGAAAGAACACAACTTGATTCAATGTGTTTTATAATTTCTTTAAACCTCTAAATGCAAATTGAGTCCCTAAGTGATTACAAATGAAAGGGCAATGCCTCTATTTATAGTTGAGATTCTCAAAATTCAACGATACAAAATGACTTACATAAACAATTGAGATTAAAATCAAACTACAATATGAAACTCTCAAGGAATTTAAGTTCTATACAATCTTATCCTTCGAGCTACAAAATTACCCTTGTTACCAGACTTCAAATAAATGGATTTTTTTTTATGTTTCACAAATCGAGTCAATCTTAACGAATTAAGTGAGTCCAATTTAATTAATTGACATCCTTTAAATTATTATGTGCGTATTAATCACGAGTTTTGATACATGTGGAAAAAAAAGTACTGTTCTCTTTTGGTGTGGGACATTCGCAATCATTTCAAATGTTTGAGTTCAAAATTAATTTCGAGTTTAAATTTACCATTAAATTAACAAACTTCCACACCCACCTCTAATATACTTTTTTGCTTATGAGCATCGATCATGAGGCTATTTGGTAACATGGATATGATAAAGACATAATGATACCATATGCATGCCTAATTTGACATCCAAACTTTCTTTTTTTCCTCTCTCTCTCTTTTTTTTTTAATGATGTTCTAAATTTATGTGTATTTTTTTCCCCATCAATTTATTCTATTTTGATAATTTTGTACTTTGTGTTAACAAGTGTTAGCTAAAAAATAAATAGGGAAAATAATCATCATGATTTCCAACATTAATTATTATTTCTAATTATGTTTTTAAGATACAAATAATAACCTAATCAAAATGGACCCTTATAGTAACTTTGTTTTCTTCTATGCTATATAAGATAAAATTACAAGAGAAATTGTCAACTTTGTTTTATTTTATTTTGTATTTAAAAGTTTAAAAGTGAAATATCTTCACTCAATCAAAGGTGAACAAGATTGAAATTGAATGTTTTATTTATGTGAATGGTTTAAAATAAGATTTCTCAGGTAGATCTGATCATGAGTCGAGGTACTCATTTAGATCTGAAGGCTTATTCTAAAAGTGAGAGGGTTTGAGTAAAAATATAAGTTCAAAAAATATACTTAGACAAAAAAAGGCCTGTTTAGAAAGCAGGTCAGGCCTCGGGCCAGACTTTTTTGGCTCGGGCCTGGCTAGACCCGAATTTGACAAAAAAATTATGTTGTTTATTGCTGTTATGTTGTTTTGCTACCATTTTCATAGTATATTGCTACTATTTTATTGTTACTGTTTGGATATTGTATAATTTTTGTTTTATTGTTAATTTTACTATTATTTTAGAGGTATTTGCTTGTTAAGTTGCAACTATATTAGTGTTAGTATAAATACCTTTTTATATGTATTTTTAATTTGTTGGAAAACATTTATTTTAATATTTTTTTGTCTATTTAATGTATTATATTTTTAAATTTATTTTTATATAATAAATAATCTAAAAAAATTAATACGAGCGGATCGAGTCAAGCTCAGATTTAACATTTTTTATTCAAATTGGACTTGAGTAAAATTTTGAAGTCTATCTTTTAAGCCGTACCAAATTCAGGCCTAAAAAACGGATCTAAATTTTTACACTAATCCAACTTGACCTATAATCAACTTTACAGTCTCACCCTTGATTGTGCCCCTAATTTTGTCTAATTTTAAATATATACTTGTTGAGACTATAATCTAGAAAAGGCAAAAAACCTTCGCGTTCTTCCCCGAGAAACCTCACCCAAAACACCCATGGCCAGATTGCCAAAGATGAATGAAGGGGGAATCCCTCGACAAAACATGATAAAGACCCAACGTTCGTCAGACACCTTCTACGAACCTGACAATAAGACTATGTTGTTTAACTTTCCTGATAACAACGAGACATGACATGCAAAGAAATCAAAACCCACGTGAGAGAACATCCTAGCAATACAACATATCTTCCAATTACATTACACAATACATATCAAAACCTCTCCATGACTAAAGACATAAGAGGCTCTCTTCCACACCCTAAACCTTACCTCTTTAACACATATTAAATCCTTAAAAATCTCTTTCTTTGATCAACCATGTTAGATTTTCCTTCTCAACTACTCCAATCATATAAATAAGAGGGAGAAAGCTTGAAAAAAAAGGCTAATTTTTGTGATGATAAAAAGGAGAATGAGCCACTATCTTTTTTTGCAGACAAACTCATGGGGGGGGGGCATATAGCTCAGATGCACAAACAAGTATGGTGGTGAAGGGATTTGTTTTATTACTTTTTACTGCTCCCTTCACCAACCCCATTGCTCTCCAATAATTGAAACCCTCAACCTTTTCCCCCTTAGGCCTCCATCTCCAATTGATTAGCTATACCTGAACTTTCCCCCCTCAAATTTAGGTGATCTGCATGCTTGGAAAAAAGCCTCAATTATGACATAGCCATGACCTCACTTTTACAAAGGCTAATTTTTCTTTTTCTTTTTTTTTAATACTAGCTTGCAAAACAATAGAATTTGCCTTTCTTTGAGTACTATGTTTCAAACATTGTTTTGAATAAATCTATAGATTTCAAAAATGGATCAATGCAGAAAAATATTATAGTAGAAGGCATAATTCACAAAACAATATTCTCTCTTTTGGTCTTATATTATTTTTGTGCACAATCCTAAACTAATTATTCCTACTTTCTTAGCCTAGCTTCCAAACTTGAACTAATTTATCTGTTTATTCTAAATTTTACGACGATAATTTGAACTGAAATTTTGTTGTCATTCGTTAATTTAAATAGTTAATATTTTCAATTATTTCAATAAAAATGTTGACATCATGCTTACATGTTTTTTATTGGGAGGTTAATTTTTTTTAAATCATGTAGCATTTTA
Source organism: Gossypium hirsutum (assembly GCF_007990345.1). Classification (NCBI taxonomy): domain Eukaryota; kingdom Viridiplantae; phylum Streptophyta; class Magnoliopsida; order Malvales; family Malvaceae; genus Gossypium; species Gossypium hirsutum. Next base: position 2,591,701 of record NC_053433.1, read on the forward strand.
AGTGGATAGTTAATTTTGTTAACTATTTTGATTAGGGATTGTAATGAATATTGTGTATTTGGATATTTACGGATATTCAGTTAGTTTTTTGTCAATTCAGATAATATTCATATTCAAATGTTTTAATTATTATCTGTAGCAAATAATGGATATCTAAATCTACTTTATTTTAACAAATAATGAATTTAGATATCTAAATTTATCATTTGCATTACTTTTTAAAAATTTTATTTAAAAATATTTTTATACCGACTAAATGTTGATACTAGCGGATTGGGAAATTAGATAGATAATTTAATTAGTTTGGATTTGGATTTAGATAATAATACTCGTTTTTGATATAGATAATAAACGGATTATGATTTAAAAGCAAATTTGCATATTTGGGTTCAAATTTTAAAATTTGCAAATATCCAACATGTTGTCATCCTTAATTTGAACTAACTAATGACATTATAAAAGTAGAAAGATCAAGTTTGTAACACCCCTTACCCGTATCCAACACCGGAATAGGGTACGAGGCATTACCAAAACACATACACTTGTAAACGTATTTAACCGAGTTATAAAATTTCATCAAAATTAAAACTTTCAAAATAATTAACATGTTTCTATAACTTTTCACAATATATCCTCAAAATATTATAATCATAATAATTAGGGCCTGCAAGACCCGATACATACTCATGCAATTTAATGCTTCATTTCCATTTCATTCAATTCGCAATTTCTCATGCTCATAATTTAAATCATATCACTAGAAATTTCCATTTAATTCACGTACAATTCAATGACATCAAATTCAAAACTAATACGTATTTACCATTTAACTCAATGTTTATTGATTATACCATTCAATAACACATTTATGAAATTCTCAATTTAGCAATGAAAATATCACTTTAGTTTGAATAACAACATCGTCCTGATATAAATACACTACCACTTATCCATTTACTTTAATTCTTTTGGGCCCATTTGTCACTTACCATCCTTAATCAAATTAGGGAACGGTCACGGAAAATTGAGTACTTCACTTTCACTTTGCCATAGTATAACTATGGTCTTACGTATGATCACTTATCACTTGTCCCTGATCAGATAAGTGTAGCCACCTATCACTTTGTTTCTTGATCAGATAAGTGTAGCCACTTATCACTTTGTCTCTTGATCAGATAAGTGTAGCCACTTATCACTTTGTCTCTAGATCAGATAAGTGTAGCTAAAGCTATCACTTATCACTTTTCACTTGTCACTTGATCAGATAAGTGTAGCCGAAGCTATCACTTATCACTTTTCACTTGTCACTTGATCAGATAAGTGTAGCCGAAGCTATCACTTATCACTTTGTCACTTGATCAGATAAGTATAGCCGAAGCTATTACTTATCACTTTCCACTTGTCACTTGATCAGATAAGTGTAGCTAAAGCTACCACTTATCACTTTGTCACTTGATCAGAAGTACTCAAATCCGGCGTTCCGCTCAATTTGATCATTTATTCATATATCAGGCTTACCAACATGTGTTAATTCATAAACCATTCATGGTATTATTTCATGCCAAATCATATACTGAATATACCATACACACATACTATGAAACTTTATTTTCACACATGAGCTTAAACCATGACCAATAATGCACAAAAATAAGCATCATTCATATTTCATCGTTTATGAGTTATAATCAAACATATGACCATTTATACACGAATCATTCATATATTTCCCAATTTTCCTCCTCCTCCTCTCCATTCCACATCCTTAATGTGTATAACACACTTAAACAACATTAACCATAATTTCAATATTCACTAACATGTATATTCAAAGCTGTTTATCCGAGTCAGAGTCACTAAATTATTTTTATCTGGAGCTACAGAGCTCCAAATTAAGATCCGTTAATTTTCCCTGAAACTAGACTCACATATCTTCATACCATAAAATTTTCATAATTTTTGGTTCAGCCAAATAGTACAGTTTATTCTTTAAATTTTCCCCTGTTTCGCTGTCTGACTGTTCCGACCACTCTTCACTAAAAATTAATTATCTCATTGTACGGAATTCGGATGATGTTTTAGCTTGTTTCTTATAAAAATAGACTCATTAAGGATTCTAACCATATAAACTATAACTCATAATCATTTTTGTACAATTTTTAATGATTTTCCAAAGTCAGAACAGGGGAACCCGAATTCATTCTGACCTTGTCTCACAAAATCTATTATATCTCATGATTTACAATTCCATTGCTCACATCATTTCTTTTATAAGAAACTAGACTCAATAAGCTTTAGTTTCATATTTTATTCATCCTCTAATTCAATCTCTACAATTTTTGGTGATTTTTCAAAGTTACACTACTGCTGCTGTCCAAAACTGCTTTAGTGCAAAATGTTGATTTCCATTTTGCCCCAAATTTCACAGTTTATACAATTCGGTCCTTTCTCAATTAACCCCTCAATTAATCTAATTTTCTCAATTAGTACTTTACTAGACATTATAAGTTGTTACACAACTATTGAAATTCAGAATTTCCACATATAACTCTATCTTCAAACTCTTTTACTATTAGGTCCCAAACATTCACTTTCTATTCAATTCTTTCAATAAAATCAGCATATGAACAATTTAAAGCTCTAATTTCATGCTAAATCATCATATACTTCCAGCACATATTCATATCAACTTTCAACTTCTTTCATAAAATAAAAAACTAATGGATTTAACAAGTGGGCCTAGTTGTAAAAGTCATAAAAATACAAAAATTTCAAGAAATAGTCAAGAATTGAACTTACTTGTAATAAAAATATGAAGAACCAGCTTGAAGAAGCCCTTCCATGGTGTTTTAGCTGATGAGAATTCAGAAAAATGAAGAGAAATCTGGATAATTCCACTTGGGTCCTAACTTTATTAAGCAAAATTTGCAATTTTCCAATTTTGCCCTTAATTCTCCTTACTTTCTTGCTGATTTCATGCCTCTGCCGTCCAGCCCAAATAGACCTTGGGTCTATTTTCCTTTTAAGCCCTCTTCCTTTTATCATTTAAGCTATTTAATCATTTCCCAAAATTTTGCATTTGTTACAATTTAGTCCTTTTTGTTCAATTAATTATCGGAACTTTAAAATTTCTTAACGAAACTTTAATACTAACTTTTTAACACTCCATAAATATTTATAAAAATATTTATGGCTCAGTTTAAAATCCCCGAGGTCTTGATACCTCATTTCGATTCTAATTATTTTAATATTTATTTCTAGTGCACTATTCACTATTTCAAAAATTTTCCTAACTTCATATTTAACTTATACTTACTAAATTAATAATATTTTCTACCCATTTGTCGAATTTAGTGATCTCGAATCACCGTTCCGACACCTCTGAAAATTCAAGCCATTACATTTTTTTTTTCGTCGGATTTGTGGTCCCGAAACCACTGTTCCGACTAAGCCTAAAATCGGGCTATTACAAAGTTATTTGAGAAATTAAATATACAAACCGAATCACTAATTTGAGCATAGTAAAGGGATCAAAACCATAAAAATCAAATTGTTTGTGTTCATAATATGTGGCTAGAATTTTCTTAGTTAACAATAGGGAGTCCTCAACTTCTAATTGACCAATAAAAAATTTTCCTTCATTTTCTAAAGTCACATGATAAACAAGTGGAACTGCATTAGCATGTTTGAATGAGGACTACAAATTCATGATTATACCATTCTTGTAGATTGTATTGAAATCATCTCATTCATATGAACACCTCATCTGTTAAATGATTGCTATAGAAACCATCATCTTTATTTTATTATTATTTTTTATGATTAAGGTATCATTCATATTGTTTTATAATTTATATGAAGATTAATATTTTCGAGTTTCATCTTCAGAGTTTGAACAAATCTTAACTATTATTCTTCTTTTATATGAGTTTTGAAGTTTGAACAAATCTTAAAATTGCTCTATCTAAATTAGCCTGTTTAGTAGTTGTCTCTTAATCAGCTAATGTATATATAATACATATATATATATATGGGGAAAGGATTGTATGAAACAAAAACACCACATCATCCTATATTATTTATCAATTATTTAATGTCATTTTTTTATGTCATTAACATATCATTTTGGTAATTTTTAACCTAAACCGTAGGTCTAAGATCCATGATCCAAGGTTTCAAGGTACAGGGTTTAGGGTTTAAGATTCAGGATTCAGGTTAAAAAAATTACTAAAATGATGTGTTAATGACAAGAAAAAAGATACTAAAATGACATTAAAATTGATAAGAGATACAGGATAATATAACGTATCTATTTTATACGATTTTTTCATATATATATGTACGAGAGAATCAAAAGAAACCAAATAGAATCTTTTTCATTGATGTTTCCAGGTAGACCAACCACTAATCATTCGCAAGCAATGCTAAGAAAAGAGTTTCAAGTTTGTACCAAAAGAAGAGAAAGTTAATTAAAAAGAAGGCTAAAAATATTTTTGGCATAACACATGCAAAAAGCTGAGGAAATGGTGTGAATGGATGAAATGTAGAATTGAAGCATAAGAGGATAATTATGATTGTAAGCCACCATTGCTCTCTTTTCTTTTCTTTTTTTTTTTCTCATCTTTTATCAAACCTTATTATAATGAAATAAAGCATATACTTTCCCTCAAATTTTGTAAAAGAGGGCTTTGATTTTTTGGTCCCACTCAAATCTTGGCTAATGTGGGCTACTTAAAAAATGTACCTTGTGGGTTGTCATGTGGTCACCTACAACAGTTCTAAGCACCATAGGTGTGTATATAGTTTAATTTGATTCTTTTGAATTAAGATTATAATAAAGTGTTCACACTTTTTTTTTTGACTTGCACACTTTGTTGATAAGTACTCACTTGTTGAGGCGTGAAAGTCTCCATTTGCTATTAATTGATTTTTTTTAATATTTAATCGTTAATCGAATCGAAATATTTCGATTAATTCGGTCGATTAATCGAATTAACTAAAATTTATATGTTTTTTTTTATTAAAACAAGTATAAAATATATCAAAAATATAAATTGATAATATTCATTTGATTGAATTAACCGAATTAAAACTACATATAATTTGTAATGTTAATTATTAATTTGGATTAATTCAGTTAATTACTCGATTTCAAATCGAATTAACCGATAATTAAACTTCTAAAAAATCATTAATCGACCTCCGATAGAATTAAATCAGTTCGATCGATTAATTCGATTTTAACTAAAATTTAAACACTCTTAATTTTTTTTATATCCCACAAAATCATTCAATAATAATGGCAAACAATTTTTTTGGAAATTAAAATTTGGGTTGCCGAGAAGGAAAGAGGTTGAGGCGATTGTATCAAGAACTTAAAAAGATATTTACCAAGTTATTTATACTTTGTTTTGATGGGTACTTGTGATACAAGTATCGAGTCATGGAAAGCCCTCAATTTGCGCACTTGAAAGTGATAAAAAAGAAAAAGAAAAAAAGTGATATTCTATAAGTGAGTGTTGGATCGAATTAAGTGAAAAAATTTTAAGTTAATTGAGTTGATGAGTCTTATTTTATCATTTTTACGAATCGAGTCGAGTAAAATGAAATTTGAGTCGAGTCGAATTGAGTGGAATTGTTCGAATTAACTTAAAAAAATCAAACATATCAAATTAAAATCTTGTTATAATATAACTAATTACATGTTATAGCGCATAAACTTGAAACCATATATATTTGAAAACATTTTCAAAGTAAAATAATAATAAAAAAAGATATTTTAGTATGATAAACTTGAACCATTTATTAACTTATTTAGGTTCTAAAATTATTATTGTAGAAAAAATTTTAAATTATAACTTTCTTTATATATTCTTTAGAATTTTTATAATTTTTTTTGAAATTGAAATTTTTATAAATATTTTGATTTTTTAAAATTTATTTTGAATTATTTTTAGAGAAAGATAAATTTGCTCATTTTTAAAATTGACAGATACCAAAGAGATATTTATACCAATGTGTTATTCAAATTATTCGAATTGTAAAGTTTAACTCAATTCAAACTCAAGTTACTTATTCAAGTTGACTTAAATAACTCAAATAACTCAATTTAATTAACTCGAAATTTATTTTTTTGTCAATTTTCTCAAATTAAATCAAGTTTTACACACCATGTTATTCTGCTGTATAAATTTTGTCATCCTATTGAATGATTCAACCTTCGTTTATTAGCAGAGGTGGAATATAAGTGGAATTAGAGTTAGAAAATTTTCATTAAACCTTTCAAAATATTTAAAGATTTTATTTAGATTCCATAGTTTTTTTTAGAGAATTCTTAATAAACTTTACAAAAATTTTAAAAATTTTAATTAGACTTCTTAAGTTTTTTTAAAATTCTCATTTAATTCCAAAACTTTCAAAAAAAATTAATTTAGATCCATCAATTTTTTTTTAAAAAATATATAATTAGTTCTCCTAAAATTTTTTCGGTTTAATTTATTAATTATCTTTTTGAAACTTCTCAATAAACGAAGATATGCATTCGTTTTGAAACCTTTTTTTTTTGGATAATTACGTTTATTTTCTTTAAATTAAGAGTTAATTTTTTAGCTTCATGAATTTGTTATCTATTTTATTATTTTTCACATGTAATTATTTTATTGAGTTATTTAACTACTAAATCACATCTCATTAAAAATATTCTACATATGAAATTCTACATAATTCAATTAGCTTTTTTAGCCATACTTTCATCAAACCAGTTTAAAAAAAAATAAAGGTTGATGGTAAAAAAAGAATTCAAAAATACAATTAAAATTATTTTGACTAAATATATAAACGTTAGTACCCAAATTTATCATTAACAGTGCACGTAAAATTTTGTACCCATTTTGTTTCACCCTCGTAATCCCATTTGCCATAATTACTGTAAACCACATGGATCATTTGTAGCTAAAGTACCATAAATAAAGACCCAAAACATACAAAATTAATTAAGAAAGAATGTACAAAATCTGGTAGCTAAAGTGAAGGCTAACACAGTACAGTACAGTACTTAGGTGACGCAGCATAAGAATTAGAAAGCTCATTATCACATCGATCTTCTTCTGTAAGAAAGTAGGCACTTCATTATTAAGCTAGTACCCACGAAAATTAAATTGTCTTAACTACTTCTATAATTAAGAAATTATAATTTTTTTTAAATTATAAAAAAAGATAAACTCCAATAATAATATGATTAGCACGACTTGAATCTAGACTACATCCAAAATGATGAATAACTTAATTATCAAATCAACACACAAGGTTCTAAGAAATTGTAAATTTACGGTATTGAATGATGGATATGGAGTTTAGAAGAAGGTGTTTTTGGAAATTCTAATTGTATTTTGACTTGGTATAAACGTATCTTGAGGTAGAAAATTGATCATGTTGGATGTATTTGTATTCTTCTTGATTACTCATGATATAGGGTTCAAGCTAGTGAAAATTACAAAGTCACGGCTCTCAATACATACATTTGGAAGTTATGGAAAGATGTATTGTCTTACCAAGGGTCAACATGTGGATTCGTTGTGACTTGACTGGGGCTCAAGCCTATGCATGCAAAGTCTTCCCGTCCAACGGAGGTTAGTCTTCAAGGTCCTATAATTACAACTACGTTTGGTAGTTTGGTTGTTTGGTTGTTTCAACGTGGTTGATAAATTATTTTATGGACTCTTTTTATTATATTATTTATAAATTTTTTTAATTATTTAATATATTTTAGTAATTTTTCTATGTCATTAACACATTATTTTATTTTATTTTTTTACTTTGAAATCCTCGAATTTAGAGTTCAGGGTTCAAGGTAAAAAAATTATCAATATTATATATCAATGACATGGAAAAAATTGTTAAAATATCATTAAATAATAGAAAAAAGACCATAGATAATGTAGTAGGAAAGATTTATAAAATAATTTCTCGTTATACTCTCTCATGTGAGTAGGGATGAAGTTAAGGACCCTAACCTCTTAAAATGAAAAATTTTATTTTAAATCCTTTAAAAATCAAACCCATAAAAAATTTCTAATTTCAACTTTACTAATAAGATGTTGACTAGAAAATACTAATTAATTGATAAGAATGTAGGTAGCTAAAGTATCATAAGTGAAGGCTAACATTGTACAATACCTTGGTGAGAGCAAAAGAATTAGAAGCTTAATTATTACATAGATCTTCCTTGTGGAAGAAAGTAGGCACGTCATTATTGAGCTCAAACCATGAAAATTAAATTGTCTTAACTACTTTTATAATTAAGAATTCCAAATTTACAAACTTGAATTATATGATAATAAATACTCCATAATTTTACTTTTTACAAGCAAAAAAAAAAAAAGTAGTGCTTGAAAATTGACCATAATAACCTCAATTTTAATGCTTTTTTTTAATTTTTTATTGTTTTTTTAATAATCTTATTATATGTTCAGATCATATCTGTTTTTTTTATACAATACTTAAAACTACCCATAATCTCTCCTCAACTCATAAATAGGAGGATAATGTGTTTCAATGCACTCAAACTCTTATCCTCGATAATAATACTCATATCAATCGAACTAATATCATATTTAAATAATGAATGGGGCATGATTTTGTAGGAATTTAAGGGTAAAAAATTACATTTGAATGTTTGGTATTAAATGGGATAAATTTTATGGCATGCAGGTGACATCATCTTGGTTTATTGTCCCACCTAACATATTCTTTTTTAATAATTTTGGAATTAATCTTTTCAATTTCACTATCAAATTATTACTCTTACGGAAATTAAGCCATTTCCCCCCCCCCAAAAAATATATCTTTTTTAAATTTACTTTTTGGAAAAGAAATGTATAAATATTGATTGTTTTTTAAGTAAAAAAAAAGTTGATAGAATAGTGGTAAGCTTTGAATTGTAATTGAAATTCAACCTGTATTCGATTTTTAAATTTGTAATTTTTTTATTTTTTATTTAAAAATAATATAAAAAGATAAAATGTCATCATAATAATAGAAATTTTAACTTAAAAGAAACGAGACATTTTATTAATTTTATAATTGAATTGATGATTCGATTAAAAGTGATATCAATTCAGTAAAATACTTAAACCCTGATACAGATATATATCAATTATTCAATTGAATTAATATTTTTAAATTATTTTATTAGTGTAAATCAAGTAATGAGTTGTGATTTTATGATTGAGAAATAGTATGAATGATAGATGATAAGATCTAAAATTGATTGGTATTTTATTGCAATTATGAATGATGTATGGTAGCCAAAACATTGGGACCCTTTGTTATTGTTGTGTGGTAGCATCTTTAACTATGGGACAACCACCCACATGGACCGTCATCCCCCTTCATTATTATTTAATTAACATTACTTTTAACTTTCATATCACATTTTTATGGCCTCTCATACAAATTTGAATTTTACTCTCTTGAGAAAACGAGGTTAATGGTTAAGGGTTTATAATTTACTGTTTCATCTGGTTTGAAAAGTTTGAGATGTAATTAACTTGTTAAAGAAATAAAATTGAAAGGTAAAATAGGGGATCTTTGGGGTGAAGGACCGAATTAAATCTATATAAGACTATATTTCTTCTATTAGACATTGATTATAATAGGGTTGTTTAACACTTAAAATGGGTGTAGTCGAAAACCTCTTGTATTGTTGTTTTTCAATATTAGTGAATTTCTCTTCCTCTGCCCGTGATTTTTCCCGATAAGGGCTTTCCATGTAAAAGTTATGTGTTATTATTTTTCTTTATTATTGCTTTGCGATAATTCCTACTACCATTGTTGACGTATAATATAACAATTTCAATTTTAACAACGTGCCATTAAATATATTAAGATTTCACAAATACATAAGTATAGTCTATAATACAAACATAAATATGTTCAATACAAAACAAATTGAAAATCGGAATAGATTTGTGATTTACATCAAATTAAATTTGGACAGGAGTCATACATAAATAAACTTAAATCCAAAATAATTTGAGGGAGAATCGAGCTATTTACACATGATCGGCTCAAAATTGAGTGTTCAAAATCTTAAGTCAATCAAAACTTCGTTGAAGGTATATAAAATCACAATTTTTTTGATGTTTTCGTAAAATAGTAATAATTATGTCAAGCATGATAAAAATATCATGGAAGCCCTTGTATTAGGACTTGAAATTTATTTTGCTCCCACTACTCAAAAGTCTCTAATAAAAATTACATTCATTTTTATTGCTAAAAACTTAAAATTTTAAAACCTTAAAATTTCGACAAATCATACACTTTTAATCCATCAAATATAATCCTATAATCACTCCAACTTTCACATACACAAACAAGAAATTGTTAATTTCAAGCAAACATCAAAATCCGGACTCGTGCAAGTACTTTCTTTTAAAATTCACTCTTTTTCTACATTAACCAAGAACAAATTAACATATACAAACAATATTGAATAAGGTCCAAAACAGTGGTGGGTAAAGCACTAGGCAGTGTGCTGCAACATGGGCATTGGCAAAGGGGACCAGTCGGAGCCGCCAACTCGGAAAATATATGCACTACCCACTGTCTCGATGCAGTAATTGCTGTGATTAGTGGGTTCCATTTATCTCCAAAATATTATTATTTTTTTAATATTAATTTCATTATACGTTTTTACAATGTTTAAAATTATTTATAGTCATTCTTTAACCCTTAAATAAAAAGATAATGTGCTTTAATACACTTGAATCTATATATTTCCGCACTGACAACAATACTTATGTCAATCGAGTTAAAACTCGTTCAACTATTATTGCTTTTTATTAACTCAAATACAAGTGTTGATCACTTTATCTAAATATAAATATTTATTAATTTAGGTGTTTAAAAGGTGATATTTCCCTATCATATTTAAAATATGAAGTGGATGGTGATGGAAATAGATAGCCCAGATTCCCACTATCATCAACCAGTGCCTCTGTTGACTTACACTTCGCTTTTAAGTAAACGCTTCTTGAAAATTGCTTTCAAGGACCAGATTATATTATTTACTCAGTGTGTATCAATTTATGTATTTATATGTTACAAAATTATGTACCTTGTAAATCCTAGCTACTCCTTTTTATTAGGTTTTATGGTTAAATTATCCTCAGTGTCACTAAATTTACTATTTATGTTTTGGTTACTTAATTTTAAAATATTAGAAATTTTTTTTACTTATGTTATTGGTCTGTTAAATTCGTTATTGTATGACCTTCTATGTTCGCACTAATTGAAAGCTTTCATTCTCTCTTCTTTTTTGCAATTTAATTTTTTTTATAAAATAGTTTTGAACGTTATTGATTTACAAATCAAAATTTAAACAACTTTCTCCAATCTTAGATATAAATCGTCAGATCGACTTGAATCTTCTACTCTTCGATGGGTACTAATTTACCTCACCTATTATTGAATCCTAACTTAAAACTCACTAGCAATATTTTTTACATAAAAAAATTAATAATTCAACTATGTAAATAATTTTTTTGAATAATTTAGCGATTTAATGAGAATTTTCAAACTTTTCAATATTTATTTTACAATTTTTAAAATTAAATGAAAAGTAATAAACTTAGGTAACAAAAACTTTCACAAATATAAAAGAAATAGATGGAAGGAACACTGTTTGGTGGGCAAACAAAACTGTAGAGACAGAATTTTTTTTAAATTTAATGCTTTATAATTTATAAAATCTTAAATTAATAATAATAAAACTATAATTTGATTCCTTCAAAATAATAAAAATTTAATTTAATATTTTAAAATTTATTAAAATATAAATTATTAAAATAAAAAAATTATATTTTTATTATCGTAAAAATATATTATTTAATTTCAACCCAAAATTTTTTTTTTACTCAATCACTGGTTTTATTCATTTTTAAAGTGTTTTTTTTTTCAGACAATTCAAGGACCTGGAAAACTGACCACATGATTAAGGCAAGTATCTTCACAGAGAGCTTTGTTGGTTTCAAGAAAAAAACTCACCTATTTCAGATTTAAAAAAGGGGATAAGCTTCAGGGAATCCAGAATCCTGTGGGAATTAGCGAACCGACAAATTTGTTAAAAAAATAGGAAAATTTTGGAACAAATCAACAGTTCTTATTGTATTTTCTTTTTTGTCTGAAAGATTTCTTTTTTACCGTTTTAATTAAATTTTAATTTTCGATTGAGTTTTAATTTGATCGGCATAAATATCATTGTCAATATAGGAGGATATAAGTTTAAGTGCATTAAAGCATATCGTCCTCTTATTTATATGTTGGAAAATAGGCTATAAATAGTTCTAGACATTATGTAAAAAAAAAAAGACCAGAACCTATAATAAAATTATTCTAAAAAAATAAAAAACAAATTTTAGTTTTTGTTCAATTTTCGTATTTTACTAATCTCGTCATATATGTGACATGATTTTTCGGTAAATCTATTTTTAAATTATTTCCATTTAGATTAAGAAAATAATTCACTTGATAAAAGAGTTTATTATTTCTCCCAATAAATCTATTTTTTTTAAATCTAGATGGAAATAAGTTTATCTTAAATTTACATATGACTTAACGGTAAATTGAGTCACGTAGATAATGAGATTAGAGACATGTGAAAAATGAACCAAAATTGAAATCTGATGTATAAAAATACACTCAATTAAAGTTCGTATATAATATTACAAATTGTATCAAAATTAATGTATAATTTTAAAATTTATGTCGTTCATTTTATTTATAAAATTTGGATATTAAACTTTGGAGATAACAAATCCTATATCACTCGACCCTACAAGTATTGATACTGTGTTCGTTATATTGAATATTCGCGTGATCCTCTCTTTTTATCCATTTTCTTTGCATATCGAACCATTATAAATATTAAATTGAGTACTTAACTCAATAGTTAATTCAATTCTAACAAAGTAATTAACCGAAAAAATAGTTAAAATATGCCATAATACTCTTAATAAATTTAGAATTCAGACTTTTTTATTTTTCAGATTTTAAAATTTTAAGTTCAATTATTGTTTTGTTAAATTCAAATTAATTACAACTTTGTTACAGTGCTACCAAATGAATCTTTTTTTTCTCCTTTAAAAATGTCAAACCGATAAATTTAACAATAAAAATTCAACAAGGTTAATAATTGAATCTAAATTTTAGGTTCAGAAAAATAAAGAGAATTAAATATCTAAAAATAAAAATATAAAAAAAAATAAATTTCAAATTTGCTAAAAATACAAAAAACCCATATCATATTTTAGCTTAAAAAAAAAACTCGAAAACACAAAATTTTGACAAACTTGTTGAAGGGGTGAGAAAAATAATTTAGTGTACCAAGATGAAAATAGACCTGTTATAAATTGCTGGGGTAAGATTAAATAGAATCACGGTTCTCATGTTATATATTCATATCCATTTCATTTATTATGAAAATTATAAGTCAAAAATACCCAAAATAGAGGGCAGTAAATCTTAAATTCTTTTTTTCTTTATTGCCAGCTAGAGTTAAATAAAATGATAAAATTGGGTCCACTGTATGCAAATGTAATAATTTCTTCAAAAATATGGAAGAAACTCTGCTCAGTGTTTACTGACCCTTGTCCCCAATTCTTACAAGTTAAATGCTTGGAAGGTAAATGAGGAAAAAGAAAAAAAAACATTTATTCCACATTACCTAAAAATTTGGAAGGTGGATGATATATTATGAGTGTAGTCAAAGAAAAATTGAATATCGATTTGAATTATTGTTCGATTTGATATTGTAGAATAACTGGAATTTTATTTCAAAATCGGTTCAAACGGAAGAGAAAGAATTGTATGAAATAAGGGCGTTAAGTTATTCTTTATCCTTTTTTTAATTCGATAATTTTTTAATTGAAACCCTAAAATTATATTTGAATCTCTTTTTTTTATTTTCTGTTTAGGGTAAAAGATTTACCAAAATTATATATCAATGGCATGAAAAAATTTATTGAATTTTCATTAAATGATTAAAAAATGGTATAGAATAACATGGTGTCATGTTTCATACAATCTTTTCTCTAAACTAAATCGTTATTGCTTTTAATTTGAAAGTAACAATATTTCATAATTAAAGTTTTTATATATATTTATTAATTCAACCTTAAAATTACCATTGAGTATAAAAATGTAAAATAAAAAAAGTAGATGGAAAATGGTCAAAGGTTTCATCTATTTTCCTCTTTCTTCAAGTTAAATTCAAACTTATAGTCTCAAGTGTTTCTAGTTGAGATTGAAACAAGTTACTTATTTTCAATAAATATTATATTATATTGTTTTTAATTTTAATTTTAAGTTTAAAATTATATTAATTATGATAAATTATTTTAATATTTATATAATAAATCAATTTCTCTTTATCAACAAGTGTTAAGTACGGTAGTCATAAATCTCGAAAGAAACATTAAAAATAAATTTTTTTAATATTTCTATATAAATAATCAAAGGAGGCATTATGTTCATGACTTAGTTCCAAATAATTGAAATTTATCCCATGATTAGAAGAAAAATTAACTTACAAGTTATAATTAATTATGGGAGGAATCACTTTACATGTCATTTTTCCACACTCAATTTTTTCATGACAAGTGAAAAGGAAGAAAAAATTTATGGAATTTCCACTTTCTATTTCTATTGATCTCAACTATAAAGTTACATTCTATTATCAATGAAGATATTGGAGGACTAGTTGGTAGTGATTTGGTACTTATGCCTATTTCCAAAATTAAAATTTTGCACAATTCCAACTCGATTTTATTTTAAATTTTAATACTTGAATATAATTTAGAAGATATTAAAAAAAATCCAATTTTCAAAATGTTTTTTTAAACAATACTTAAGATTACTTATAATTCTTTTTAACCATTAAATAGAATGATAAACATGCTTCAGCGTGCTTGACCCACGCTCTCCTACACTAGTAATAAGACTGATGCCACCAGGGGCGAAGCTAGAAAAAAGTTTTAGGGGTATCGAAATTAAATTGTAATTTTTACGATAGTAAAATTACAAATTTACTATTTTAATAGCCTATATCTTTATAATCTTTAAAAGATTGAATAAATTTTTTTTATCATTTTTGGGGTCAAATTACAAGCTTATCTTCACTAATTTAAAATTTTAAAAAATTTAAATAGCCTAAATGAAAAAATTTTCATTATAGGATGTCACCTCAAAATGTTATTTAATTTCTAAAAAATTAAATAAAATGCATATCTAACTAAAACATAAATGAATTATTATAAATTTAATAAAAGTTCATAATATTGTAATTAAAATATAGAAAATATTTATATAAAAAAACATTTTAATAAGTTTATCAAAAACTTAATCTTAGTCCAAACTTCAAAATTTTAATTAAAAAATAATATTTAGAAAAAAAAAACCATTCTTATAATAATCGTTGTACTCATGATGTAAGATCGAATTGTAAGAATTGTTTGTTAACAATATTCTCAAAACTCAAATTGATTCTAATCTATTTAATCAGTTCATCTGATTTGATCAATTTTTATTTAATTTAAATTAATTTTTTTTAATTAATATCCTTAATCAATTTTTAATTTAATCGATTCGATTTAATGATATGTTTCGTGAATGATTTTCTTTTGTCGGTAATGTGTGAGACGTAAAAAAAAATTGCATGGGTCAAAACTAGGTTCAAACCAGATGTGTAAGTGGTCAAAAACCGTCAAAAGCTTTGAACATGTCGTCGTCCTCTTGCAGCACACTAGTAAGGGCTTTCAGTTCTCACGCGTGACTCTCAGGACACTCAATACCAACCACCCCATCAGTCACGCTCTAAAAAACACTCCCAACAAAACACATTTGCTGTTTTCTGCCGCTGCTCTGCGCCCATATTTAAACACATCTCAGTTATCTCCTTGGATCCTCCATAATGCTCTGCGCCCATATACATTGTGGGTCATAAATATCTAAGTTTGAAACCCTAATGTGTAATTAAAATATGAGTCTCCTCAAGCTTAACCTTAAATTTTAACTATGTGCGGTAAATTTTGATTATCCGTATTCGAAATTCATAATTCGTAACTAAAATATGTATATCTCTTCGAGCTTCATTTTGAGCTGTAATTACATATGATAAAATTTTAATGTTAGATTCATTATGTATAATTAGTATTTACAGCACCAACTGATGCTATATGGGAATTTTAGTTCAATTAATTAATATACTTAAATATAATTATTAAAAAAAAGTGGAAATATAGTTTTTAAGTTATCATTCACAATAAAAATGTCCCCACCATAACGCTCTCTACACTTCTTCTTAATCAGCTCTTTCTCTCTCACTCTGTTGCGCATTCATTCATTTCATGTCTCTCTAATGGCAGAACACCATCTTTGTCACTCAAAACCCCTCCCTCTTCACCTCTTTCAAATTCAAATATATTCACCCCAAAATCTCTTCCTTTTCCTAAACCCTTAAACTCAATCTCCTCCACCATTACCCCCCACCCCCCAAAAAAAATGCTCTTCCATTTCCTCTCTTTTCTCTTCTTCTTCTTCTTCATCACTCTCCCTTCACTTTCCCTGTCTCTCAACCAAGAAGGTCTCTACCTTCTCCAACTCAAATCCTCACTTTCCGACCCAGACTCCGCTCTTTCTTCATGGAACCCTCGCCACCCCACTCCATGCAACTGGCGCGGTGTTTCTTGCGACGCCGCCACCGCTTCCGTCACTTCCCTTGACCTCTCCAACGCTAACCTCGCCGGTCCTTTCCCTTCCTTCCTTTGTCGCCTCCAAAACCTTTCCTACATTAGCTTCTATTTCAACAATATCAATTCCACCATACCCGACATTTCCACGTGTCGAAATCTCGTCCACCTTGATCTCTCTCAGAACCTTCTTACCGGCGAGCTTCCTCACACTTTGGCCGACCTCCCTAATCTTAAATACCTCGATTTGACGGGTAATAATATCTCCGGTGATTTTCCGTCGTCGTTTGGCCGGTTTCAGAAGCTCGAGGTTTTGTCCCTCGTTTACAATCTGCTAGACGGGACTATCCCTGCTTTTTTGGGGAACATTAGTACGCTTAAAATGTTGAATTTGTCCTACAACCCGTTTAGTCCGGGTCGGATCCCGCCTGAGCTTGGGAACTTGACCAACTTGGAGATTTTGTGGCTCACAGAGTGTAATTTAGTCCGCGAGATACCTGACTCACTGGGGCAACTCAAGAAACTTGCTGATTTAGACCTTGCACTTAACCATTTGGTCGGGAATATACCAAGTTCGCTCACGGAGTTGGTCAGTGTAGTTCAGATTGAGCTCTACAACAACTCGTTGACGGGCGAGTTACCCCGTGGGTTCTCGAATTTAACCAACCTGAGACTCCTCGACGTGTCGATGAACCGGTTAACTGGGAAGATTCCGGATGAGCTAACTCGGCTCCCACTTGAAAGTCTCAACCTTTACTCCAACAACTTGGAAGGAACATTGCCACCGAGTATCGCCGACTCACCAGCTCTGTACGAACTCAGAATCTTTCAGAACCGACTCACCGGTGAGTTACCTCAAAATCTCGGCAAAAACTCACCGCTCAGATGGTTCGATGTGTCCAGCAACCAATTCACCGGCCCAATCCCACCCAGCTTATGCGAGAAAGGGAAGCTAGAAGAGATGTTAATGATATACAACTCGTTTTCAGGTCAAATACCGTCGAGTTTAGCCAACTGCAGGAGCCTGAATCGGATCCGACTCGGTTACAACAAATTATCCGGCGAAATACCCACCGGATTTTGGGGTCTCCCCCATGTTTATTTACTTGATCTCGTTAACAACTCGTTCTCTGGACCAATTGGGAAATCAATTGCAAATGCTGCAAATTTGTCCCTTTTGATTATATCTAGAAACGAGTTCAATGGTTTCTTGCCTGAAGAACTCGGTTTAGTTAATAACTTAGCTAAACTCTCTGCTAGTGACAACAAGTTCAATGGGGCATTGCCTAAAAGTATAGTAAACCTTGATGGATTAGGGATCCTTGATCTTCATGGGAATGAATTAGAAGGTGAATTACCTAATGGGATCGATTCGTTGAAGAAATTAAACGAGCTGAACTTAGCTAACAACAAGTTTTCTGGGAAAATCCCAGATGGAATCGGTAGCTTATCGGTGTTGAATTATCTCGACTTGTCCGATAATCAGTTAACCGGAAGAATCCCACTCGCTTTGCAGAGTTTGAAGCTTAATCAGCTTAACCTCTCGAATAATTTGTTATCTGGTGAGTTACCGCCTTTGTTCGATAAAGACATGTACAAAAACAGCTTCTTGGGGAACCCTGGTTTATGTGGGAATTATAGTGGTTCGTGTGGTGGTAAGGATGAAGAGAAGCATAAAGGTTATGTTTGGTTACTTAGATCCATTTTTATACTAGCTGGTTTGGTGTTTGTTGTTGGTGTGGTTTGGTTTTACTTTAAATATAGGAATTATCAGAAAGCTAAGGCCATTGATAAGTCTAAATGGACTTTAATGTCATTCCATAAATTGGGTTTTAGTGAATATGAGATATTGGATTGTCTTGATGAAGATAATGTGATAGGGAGAGGATCTTCGGGTAAAGTTTACAAGGTCGTGCTTAGTAACGGTGAGGCTGTTGCCGTGAAGAAGCTTTGGGGTTGTTTGAAAAAGGGTTGCGACAGTGTAGATCTTGAGAAAGGTCATGCTGAGTCACAGGTTCAGGACGACGGGTTTCAAGCTGAGGTTGAGACATTAGGGAAGATTAGGCACAAGAATATTGTTAAGTTATGGTGTTCTTGTACTACCCGGGATTGCAAGCTTTTGGTGTATGAGTACATGCCGAATGGTAGCTTGGGTGATTTGTTGCACAGCTGCAAAAGTGGTTCACTCGGTTGGCCGACGAGGTACAAGATTATCGTGGATGCAGCCGAGGGACTTTCGTATTTGCATCATGATTGTGTGCCTCCGATTGTGCATAGAGATGTCAAGTCCAATAATATCTTATTGGATGGTGACTTTGGCGCTAGAGTGGCGGATTTCGGAGTTGCCAAGGTGGTTGATGCTGCTGGAAAGGTCGCTAAGTCTATGTCTGTCATTGCCGGATCTTGTGGTTACATTGCTCCAGGTTTGTTGATTATCTTTATTATCAATCTAGTAATTGAAAACGTTAATGTTTGCAATGTCTTATGGAAACTTTTGGTGCAGAGTATGCGTATACGCTTCGGGTGAACGAGAAGAGTGACATATACAGTTTTGGAGTAGTAATACTTGAGTTAGTCACAGGCAGACTCCCAATTGACCCGGAGTTTGGCGAGAAGGACCTCGTAAAGTGGGTCTGCACCACTCTAGATCAAAAAGGAGTGGACTATGTCCTCGATTCCAAACTCAATCCATGTTTCAAAGAGGAAATGTGTAAGGTCCTCAACATCGGTCTCCTTTGTACAAGTCCACTCCCGATCAACCGACCGTCGATGAGAAGGGTGGTTAAGTTTCTGCAAGAAGCCGGTGCCGAGAACCAGCTGAAGGCTGCCAAAAAGGACGGGAAATTAACTCCTTATTACTACGAAGACGGCTCGGATCAAGGAAGTGTAGCTTGACAAAAAAATATTTTTTCACCCCCATAGCTTGTTGCAAAAACAAGGTCACAAAGTGAGACACACAGCCACTAATTGTTTTTGCTGTCAAGTTTTTGCCTTTCATTGTTACCCTACTTGATGTTTTGCTTTTACAGGCTTGGTTTAGTGGGGAAGAAAAGAGAGTTGGGGATGAAATTTTCACAGTGAAAAAGATAGATTCATTAAGGAGTTAATGGACCAAACTGTAAATTTTATTAACAATTAAGGTCTTGAAAATGATTTTCAATTCCCACACTAATGAAAGTGATGCTGCAGATTTATTATGCCCACCAACTGCCTTACTGCACTGTGTCCTAGTCTAAACCCAAATTCTATCTTTTTTGGGGTCTAATTCTACTATTAATCTTTGTACTCTACTTAAGTTGTGAATTTGATCTTTGTACTTTAATTTAATCAATTGTAGTTTATATATTTTTCGAATTTATATTTTTGTACTTTTCGGATTTTCGAATTTCAAAATTTCTTTCTTGTCACAAAAAGACAACAGTTATCTACCATAAGCAGAGTTTCACCCATTATCTATCATTGCCTGCTAAAACTGGTTAGACAGGTCTCAGCTATGAGCTATGAGATTTTACAGTGTTGTATCTATTTTATTCCTTGGTTCATCAAGTCACTCAAATGTCATCCATTGATGAAGTAGTTAGGTATGGTGGGTTGCCATTTATTAGAATGGAGCTCTTGGATTCTGCAAGCTTTATTATTGCACTACTTGTTAGAGACATAAAATGAAATCCATACATCAATTTGGAAAGTGACATTGGACAACACCCATAGTTCAGATCAAGGCCACAGAGTTGCTTAGGTTGTCATTTTGCATGCCTCGTTTGTTTCTATCGCTTTAAAACCCAAATTTCACACAATACTGCAAACAGTAAACCAATGCCTTCAATGTCTATTCTTCTGTCAATCTACTTTTTTGGTAGAAATCTTGATAATTTTTTAAAATAATGTTAGTGCAGCAACTCTTGCGGTAGTTCTAATGTATTTAATGTTGCCAAGGTATTAATTATTTTATATGTCATGTTTAATAAATAATTTTAAAAAAATAAAAAGTTAATAAAAATTGTAAAAAATTTGAATTACACATGAAAAGGGGTGAATCTAGAATTCTTTTAGGAGAATGAAATTAAATAATAGATTTTTGAGAGATCAAAACATAATTTTATAATGTATTAACTTATTATTTTCATCATTTTAAAAGATATTAAACATAATTTTCTTCATTTTGAGGGCAAAGTGTAATTATACCATAAATTTAAAATTAATTTATTCATCTTATAAGGGATTTAAATAGTAATTTTCTATTTTGGGGTCAATGCCTCTGCCTACCCCTCAAATTCTCCCCTTGCATGTGGATCAACATAAGAGCTGCCATGTTATTTAATGTTTTGGGCAGTATTTTTGTTTAGAAAAGCAACAGTTCAACTCTTTTTTTTTAAAAGGCTGATAGTCAAATTTGAATTTTTTAAAAGATTGAAGATCAAAATTAATTAAAAAAAGAATAAGGTCAATTTGATAAAAGGTGTAAACGCTAAAGGCTAAATTTATCTTTATGTTGTTTTTTTATCCTTTATACTCATTTTATGAACATTAATCCTTTTAAGATTCTCTTTTAACAAAGTTATTTTCAAAGTTTCTCTGCCTTAACAGTACACCCGATAATACCATCTGGAAGATTCAAATTTTGAATGGGTGATAAACCAAAAATTCCAATATAATGGGCCACTAAATAATACACTTAATAAACTAGCTTTGTTTGTTTGCTTTACAGAGTTAGGCCAAGCTTTCCTTTCAAACATAATTTAGAAAGCTGTGCATGTTCTCCTGCCTACCCAACAAACTGCTGGATTTGATTGAAACTTTGGGTCTTCTTCTTCTTCTCCTCTTCCTCTTCTTGTGTGTCAATTTACGACGAGGTAAATTCAGCATTGAAATATCAACTTTATTTTTATTGCAATAGACGGACCACACCATGCCAAAAAATTCCCACAGCTAAAACAAATTTTGATGTAATTTGCAACACTAAATTGATGCTACATGTAGTACTAGTTTGGACCATATCTATCAGCATCCATTTTTGCTGCCTATCCTTTATTTTTTCACCCATATATTGTGGATTTGAGGGTAAATAAAACACTAATGAAACACATTGAATTGTTCCAAAATCTATGGGAAATTTACCATCTTTCCCTCTTGATGGGTATCGAGGGTAAAATTTTAGTATTAATTTATGCTGTATGTTGTGGATTTAGTCTCTTACTCTATTTGGTTGTTTTCGGTGTTTGTATTTTAAGAATTTAAAATTTCGAAGCTCATTAAGTTTTGTTATTTTCCAAAATTTGATGAGACAGACATATTATCATATATGTAATGTTATGTTAGTTTATTTTTTTCTATATATTACTCACGAAAAAGTCAGTTTATGGATTTAACAGTTGTGATTTGTATCAAGATTGAAATTTCGAAATTCGAAAAGTATAGAGACTAAAATTTATCAATTTTAAAAGTATTAAGCCTAAAATAAATCAAATTAAAGAATAAGGACTAAATCTAAAATTTACACAAAACATAAAGATTAATAGTAGAATTTGATCTAGTTCTCAAACTATTATGGATGTTTAGGCCTCTCTCTTTTATAATAAATAAAATGGTTTGTTGGTGAGACTCGAACTCTAATACTTCATACTTGTTACAATATTAATGATGAGACTCAAACTCTAAATTTCATTCTCATAATAAAGTATTAACATTTCTTAACGAAGAATCAAGTTCGAAAACTGAAGTTAGAATTAAAAGCAAAGCCCACTTATGAAGCCCATATGAGTGGACTAAGTCCATTATATGTTATAGGACACTTATCAACCTCTAACCATGTTTATGAAGTCTAAAAATTTCACTGACAATGTACTAAATATTTTCCCGTATATAAAACTTCAAACAAATTAAAATTTAACTAACATAAAAGAAATTTACATTGAGAATGCTACAAATAAATGTTGGATATAGTGACAAGACATATTCCATAACTAAAACGAAAATTCAAATCTTGAAAATAATATTATTTTATAGAATATAAAATAGATATAAAAGATATATTGATTAAAAAAACATATAAATTTCTTAATAATTAAATTTTGCATAATGTGATCTTAAATTATGTTTCTAAAGAATAATTTAAAGAATATATTAATAAATTTTCATAAATAAACTTAATAAAACAAAATTACATGAAAAACTATAGATGTAATTACGTGAATAAATTTATTTTAAGGGAGCAAGATTAAATTATATTTTTTAGGGGAGGTTAAAGTAATAACATATTATCTCATAATTTTTAAATGGATTAAAAAGAAATTTTATTATTTGGGGGTTCTAAGGCCCTTGCTTGCTCTTTCGATGTCGTCCTTGATTGTTAATTTTTTTTGTTAAATTTATCGGTGTGACATTTTGAAATAAGGAAAATACGCACTTGATAACAATGTAATTAAAAAATATTATAATAAATCTGAATTGAATAAAATAATTTTAATAATATTAACAGTTAGATCTGAATTTTAAAATCTGAAAAATAAAGAGACTAAATTCTAAATTTTAATAGGGTGGACTACCAAGGCGAAACTTGAGGGTAAGTAGAGCTGCCTCCCCCCAAAACTGAAAATTATCCCTTTAGTCCCTTGAGTATTTATGATGTTTTAAATTAATTTAATAGTAAAATTATATTTCTACCCTTCTTAAAATTTAAAATTAAATTATGTCTTTTCCAAAAACAAAATGTTTATAGCCTAATCCTTTAAAAATTATAAAATTTTATATTTATACAATAACTGAAATTACATTTTTAACTCACTCAAAAATTTATAATTCAAATTTAACCCTTCCAAAGAAAAATCTCAACTCTCCCTGCCTTATAACACCCTAATATGATCCAATATCCCTAATCCGAAAGGACCTCAACAATCAAACTACTACAACAAATACAAACTTCAATTTAGACTCAAGCTTTTTCAATCATATCCCAAAAAATTTATATATTAAAAATAATATAAAAAATGGAAGAAATAAATTCCTTAGCCAAACATGAAGAAATAAAGAAAAAAAAAAGCTTCTTTGAGCTTGTTGCAGAAGTGGGTGAAATGAACACCATTATTAAGGGATAAAAACAACTATAATAATAAGACCACCACCACAACAACAAGAAATAGAGAGATGACATGCTGCAATAACTCCGCCACCGGCGAGTTCAAAATCCGTTGTGGCATCTCAACCATTGCTTGCCCTTCATATGGGCATAACATATGCTCCCAAGATGAGGGAATACATGACTATTTGCCGGGGTTACCATCGGGGGTGACAAGGCAAAGCCAAATTCTACAATCTATACCATTTAGAGGCAAAGGCAGTATCTGATAACTACAACCTTCTTCATCCTTTGATTGATGAGTTTGTTCAAACTCTAGAAGGTGAAAATGGGATTTGCTGTACTCATCCTCAGAGACTTCCAGGTATTTTCATGCTTTTATTTTACTACCATACCTATAGATTCAGCTTTTACAGCTACTGGCTGGTCGTCTCAAGGGATTTAATCAAAAATTTTAAAGATTTAATGAAAATTTTCAAAAAAAATTAAGGGTATAATGAAAAGTTTTAAAATTTTTGAGGGGGTCCATCTCCTTTTATAAGGTTTCCACAAATAAGAAGGATAAAATAAAGTTGAGGCTTTTAGAAATTTGGAATTTTCAATTTCAAATTCCACTCTTGTAAATCTTATATGATTTTTGTTTTAATTTTATTCTGGTTTAAATTTTATCAAGTATGAATCTATCTAGATTTATTTTAATTTAATTATAGATATATTCTAATTATCATTTCGATTGTAGTTTATAATAGTTAATTTTATTTATATTTATGTGAATGTATGCTTATATTTGCAATTGTATTTGTATCCTCAAAAACTTTCTACTATGATAAAATGTGATTTTTATTTTATTTTAATTTAGTATAATTTAATTATTCGTAAATTCAAATTAATATGAATGTGAACTACTATGGTTAAAATCCACATTATCAACGATCGATTAAGTCACAACTTAATTTGGATGAGCATTGTTATCAATGCAGGAGGACATAGGTTTGATGCGCTGAAGTGCATTATTTTCTTATTTAGAGGTTGTGGAGGGGCTATGAGTAGTTCTAAACATTATGCTTAAAAGAGCAAATATGATCAGAATCTAAATGATGTTGGAAAATATGGACATCACATATATAATAAAGGTAATTACATGTGTTGTGTTATTATTTACTATCATGATAGGTTAGCCCAAATTAAAAGTAGTCTAATTTGATTAGAATTTTATTGGGCTTTAATTATTAAATAAAGTATAGGTTAAATATATGTAGATACTTTAGTAATTGAGTTCTAATTGGGTCAAATATCATGGATTCAGGTACGTTTCCGTATCTAGTTTTGTTCTTAATTTATTCTTGATGATTTGACATGATAGATCTTGATTTATTAAGTTTTATTTTAGATTTATTTTACAAATCTAACAAATGAGCCTTAGCGGTGAAAGTATGATTGAGGCCTATATACTAGAATTCATATTGTATTTTTTTCTATTAAAAAAATGGATAAAGTAGTTTATATATGTTAAATTAAAAGTTCTTTATGATAAAATATTCATCTATTTGTGTTGTTAAAAATTGGTTTAGCTAACGAAATAACTAGATAATGATACGTGACGTGTCATGTATACCTCATGATAATGTATAGGGACAAGTTTTTTACAGTAAATATAGATAGAATTTTTAATGAAAAAATTAATTTACTCTTTAATTTAATATACATGTGAGTCTATGACTCGATATTATTGCAATAATAAAAAAGATATGAATTCTATGCTTATTTTCTTATTGGGGATTTATGGATAATTTATTAATTGCATAAAAGGTATATATGTTCACGTTTCTAAATGGTACATGCAGGGGTACGCAAAGACACTAACAAAACTAGGGTTTAGACATTCACAAAATTCGAAATCAAATTGGATTCAATCTTTAAATGTGAGATAAAGTGTTTTTTGTCATCCAAAAATTCGAAATTGAAATTTTGCTTAAAAAGACATCAGAATCTTTTATCTCTCAATCCTGTTATGAAATATTTATGTGGATGTCATTATCAACCCCATAAGTTATAAAACCCTTCCTATACCCCATAAGTTATGAGACTTTTCCTGTACCCCATTAATATGGGAGATAAAAGGTCATGACCCTTTACATGTCCTATAATAATTAGAGAGTTACTTTTAACCCCTTTATATATGGGGCTCATGTACTCATGAAAAATATATATAAAAAAGAAGATACATTTTCTCTTCTACATTCTCTTTACGCTCTTTCTTCTATTACATTTTAGTTTATTCTTTCTTTATTATTTCACAACATGTTATCAGCACGAGTCTCTAATACAAGAAATCAAGGCCAACAAATTTTTCCTTAAAGATTGCTGAAGGACGCTTAGGTGAAGTAAGGATAACAAGTTGATCTATTTCATTTGCATATGTGTTATTTCATTTGCATATTAACATGCTTTATTTTACATTATTGACTTGTATATTTTATCTTATAGTTTTATAATGTCAAATCTTACAAAACTTGAATTTGTGGCTCTGGACATCACTGGAAATAACTATTTATCATGGGTACTAGATGCTGAAATTCACTTAGATGCAAAGGGTCTTGGTGAGGCTATTAAGGAGGGAAATGAAGAAAGTACACAAGATAAGGCCAAGGCCATGATTTTCATTCGCCATCACCTCCATGAAGGTCTTAAGGCCGAATATTTGACTGTTAAGGGCCTTCAAATTCTTTGGGCCAATCTAAAGGAAAGATATGACCACCAGAAAACTGTGATTTTGCCTAAAGCTCGTTATGAGTGGCTGGATTTAAGATTATTGCAAGACTTTATAACTCGGCCATGTTCAGAATCACTTCACAATTGAATTTATGTGGAGAGAAGATTACTGATGCAGAAATGTTAGAAAAAACATACTCAACTTTCCATGCAAATAATGTTGTCCTGCAGACACAATATCGTGAAAAAGGCTTCCAGAAATATTCTGAATTAATTTCTTGTCTCCTAGTGACGGAGCAAAACAACGAGCTGCTAATGAAAAACCATGAATTACGCCCAACTGGCTCTGTTCCATTCCCTGAAGCGAATGTGAGTTTACACAATGGGCAAGAATTAAAAGAAACACACCATGCAAATAGTAGTGTGCGTGGCCGCGGACATAGATATGGATATGGTCGAGGTGGTCGTTTTAAAAATTCACATTCCTACCAGAAGTGGGATCGGAAAAATGGTAACAGGGAAAAGAAAGAAAAAGGTGAAAATGTGACTAATATATGCTATCGTTGTGGAGGAAAAGGACATTGGTCTCGTGTGTGTCGCACACAAAAGCATCTAGTTGATCTTTATCAGCAGTCCATAAAACAGAAGGGAAAGAAAGTAGAAACCAATCTTATGTATAAAGATGGCGAAGGTGATTTTGATGATGGCAATGCAACCCACTTAGAAGTGACTGATTTTCTTTCTACCCCTAAAGGAAATTATTAAGGCCACAAATTTCGATAAATAATAAAATAAACCTCTACTACTCTATGTTTCATTTAGCAACTTTAATAATGATGTTATGACCTTTACTAGTGCTATGTTTTATGTGATAATTTTGTTTTATAGACCTTTTAGTAATTTGAACTTTGAATACCTATTTTTACCATTATGTGTGACATTTTGTGGTTATTTTGTTTCTTTGAAGAACATTATCTCGCAGAGGAAATCAGCTATGAATGATGAAAATATATGTCTAGCAGACAGTGCAACTACTCACACCATATTAAAAGATAAGAGATATTTTTCTTATTTAATAATGAAAGAAGAAAGTGTGAGCACTATATCTGGTAGTACAACTATTATAGAAGGCTTCGGAAGAGCAATTATTTTATTACCAAGGGGAACAAAAATTGAAATTATTAATGCATTATACTCCCCTAAGTCTCAAATAAATTTATTGAGTTTTAAAGATATTCGCCAAAATGGATATCATATTGAGACTTTAAACGAAGAAAATTGTGAATTCCTTCAAATTATGAGTATTGCTCAAGGCAATAAACAAATTGTTGAGAAATTGCCTGCATTCTTTACTGGTTTGTACTACACAAAGATCAGTTTTATAGAAACACATGCTATAGTAAACCAGAAGTTTACTAATGACTCTGTTCTTTGACATGACCGGTTAGGCCATCCCGGTTCAATAATGATGCGAAAAATAATTGAAAATTCATGTGGACATTCATTGAAGAGCCAGCAGATTCTTCAAAACATTACATGTACTGCATGTTCACTGGGGAAATTAATAATCCGACCATCACCAGCTAAGATAAATAACGAACCACCTACTTTTCTTGAGCGAATTCAAGAGGATATATGTGGGCCTATACATCCCCCATGTGGACCATTTAGGTACTTTATGGTT
The DNA here is from genome assembly GCF_007990345.1 of Gossypium hirsutum. NCBI lineage: Eukaryota > Viridiplantae > Streptophyta > Magnoliopsida > Malvales > Malvaceae > Gossypium > Gossypium hirsutum. Next base: position 2,619,917 of record NC_053433.1, read on the forward strand.
TTAATCGATGCATCGAGTAGATGGTCTCATATATCTTTGTTATCAACTCGCAACCTGGCGTTTGTGAGATTGCTTGCTCAATTGATTCTATTACGAGCCCATTTCCCAGATTTTCCTGTTAAGACCATCCGTCTTGATAATGCTGGTGAATTTACTTCTCAGTCTTTTAATAACTATTGCATGTCCATTGGAATAAGTGTTGAACATCCTGTAGCTCATGTTCACACACAAAATGGTCTAGCAGAATATTTAATAAAACGACTTCAATTGATAGCAAGGCCATTACTTATGAAGTCAAAACTCCCAATCACTGCTTGGGGGCATGCAATTTTACATGCAGCTGCATTAATTCGCATTAGGTCAACAAGTTATCATAAAGTCTCCCCCTTACAAATAGTTTATGGTCAGGAACCAAATATTTTCCATCTAAGAACATTTGGATGTGCCGTATATGTTCCAATTGCTCCACCACATAGAACTAAGATGGGACCTCAAAGAAGGTTGGGTATATATGTTGGATTTGAATCCCTATCCATAATTAAATATCTAAAACCATCTATAGGGAATCTATTTACGGCTCGTTTTACAGATTGTCATTTTGACGAGTCAATTTTTCCAACATTAGGGGGAGAAATCAAACAGCTGGATAAGAAAATTAGTTGGAAAAAGTTGTCATTAGCTCATCTTGATCCTCGAACTAAGCAATGTGATTTAGAAGTTCAAAAGATTATTCATTTACAAAGTTTAGCTAATGAATTGCCAGACGCATTTTCTGACCCAAAGAAAGTGACTAAGTCATATATACCAGCTGTGAAAGCTCCAATAAAACTTGATGTCCCAGAAGGACAAAATCTAGTTGCTACTGAGTCTAATACACGCCTGAAGCGTGGCAGACCAATTGGTTCCAAAGATAAGAATCCTCCAAAAAAGAAAGGAGCAAAGATTAATGATGGCGAAATCAAAGAAAAATAATTATACCGGGATCTCCTGAAGAGACTATAGACATGACTGGAAGAATAGTTTTAGAAGAAAATCAGGTACCAGACAATGAAGAGATCTCTATTGATTATGTCATGTCCGGTATAAAATGAAACCGAAATCAAATCGACGTCGATGATATTTTTGCATGCAATGTGGCACTAGATGTTATAAATAATAAAGAGGATTATGAACCAAAATCGATTGAGGAATGTAAACAAAGAGATGATTGGCCAAAATGGAAAGAAGCAATTGAAAATGAATTGAAATCGCTAGCGAAAAGAGAAGTGTTTGGACCTGTAGTCCGTATACCTACAGGTGTGAAACCAATGTGATATAAATGGGTTTTTGTGCGTAAAAGAAATGAAAAAAGTGAAACTGTAAGGTATAAAGCACATTTAGTTGCACAAGGATTCTCACAAAGACCTGGAATTGATTATGAAGAGACATATTCTTCTGTGGTGGATACAATTACATTTAGATTTTTGATAAGTCTGGCTATAAGAGAAGGGCTTGATTTACGCCTAATGGATGTAGTAACGGCTTATTTGTATGACCCACTAGATACTAACATTTATATGAAACTCCCTGAAGGATTTAAACTGCCTGAAGCAGCGAGTTCAGGTTCTAGAGAACATTATTCGATCAGATTGCACAAATCCCTTTATGGATTGAAACAATCCGGACGCATGTGGTATAATCGCCTAAGAGAATATTTGTTGAAAGAAGGATACAAGAATGATCCAATTTGTCCATACATTTTCATTAAGAGGTTTGGATCTGGATATGTAATTATTGCAGTATATGTTGATGATTTGAATATCATTGGAACTCCTGAAGAGATCCAAAAGACTGTTGAGTGCTTGAAGAAAGAATTTGAAATGAAAGACCTTGGAAGAACGAAATTTTGTTTGGGGTTACAAATTGAGCACCTAAAAAAAGGAATCCTTGTGCATCAATCAACGTATATTGAAAAGGTGCTAAAGAGATTTTATATGGATAAGGCACATCCAATAACTACCCCAATGGTTGTAAGATCACTTGATCCAAGTAAAGACCCTTTCCGTCCTCGGGAAGATAGTGAAGATTTTCTTGGTCCTGAAGTGTCATACCTTAGTGCAATTGGGGCATTAATGTATCTTGCTAGCCATACCTTACCTGATATATCTTTTTCTGTAAATTTGATAGCAAGATTTAGCTCATGCCCAACTCGGAGACATTGGACTGGAGTAAAACAGATATTTCGTTATCTCCAAGGCATAAAGAATATGGGTCTATTTTTCCCTAATAAATCCAAGACAGAGTTGATTGGTTTTGCAGATGCAGGATTTATGTCAGATCCTTATAATGGAAAATCACAAACTGGATATGTTTTTACATATGGAGGTACTGCAATCTCTTGGCGCTCAATGAAGCAAACAATTGCAGCGACCTCGTCTAATCATGCAGAAATCTTAGCAACCCATGAAGCAAGTCGTGAATGTGTATGGCTAAGATCTATGATCCAGTATATAAGGAATAATTGTGGTTTATCATCTGGAAAGGAAGCTACAACTGTCTTGTTTGAAGATAACACAGCATGCATTGATCAGCTCGATAGTGGATACATCAAAGGTGACAGAACAAAACACCTTGCACCAAAATTCTTCTTCACTCATGACCTCTAGAAGATTAAGGAGATAAAAGTTAAGCAGATCAGTTCAAGTGAGAATTTAGCAGATTTATTCACTAAGGCGCTTCCTACATCAGTGTTTCAGAAGCTTGTTTACTACATTGGAATGCGTCACCTTCGAGATCTCAAGTGATGTAGCCATTAGGGGGAGTTAATACGCGCTGTACTCTTTTTCCCTTAACATTGGTTTTATCCCACTGGGTTTTCCAGGTAAGGTTTTTAATAAGGCAGCATATCAAGCGTATAATTATGTACTCTTTTTCCTTCACTAAGTTTTTGTCCTACTGGGTTTTTCTTAGTAAGGTTTTAACGAGGCATAATTAGATAATGAACAACCAAGGGGGAGTGTTATGAAATATTTATGTGAATGTCATTATCAACCCCATAAGTTATAAAACCCTTCCTATACCCCATAAGTTATTAGACTTTTCCTATACCCATTAATATGGGAGATAAAAAGTCATGACCCTTTACATGCCCAATAATAATTAGAGAGTTGCTTTTAACCCCTATATATATGAGGCTCATGTATTCATGAAAAATATATAAAAAAAAAAGAAGATACACTTTCTCTTCGACCTTCTATCACATTTTAGTTTATTCTTTCTTTATTATTTCACAACAAATCCAACATTTGTTTGCAATAATTAAAAATTTTAACAATGAAATAATTTAACAAACTCTAAATATGATATACAATTAGCTATTAAACATTTTTTTTAAAATCAAATAATTGAACCGATCAAATTATCGGTTCAATTAAAATAATAAATAAATTCAACCGATTTTTAATCGGTTCAACCAGTCTAAACTGCCAACCAGTTGATTTGACCCGGTTCAAACATCGATAGCTATAACCATCCATTTTTATAAGATTGATGAATACTGTAGCCAATCAACAAAAGTCATTAGACCCCCAAACCAAAACAGAAAAGAGAAACAAGAAATTTTACTTCTTGTGTAATAGCCAAAAAGCAATTCCAAACCTAATTTACAGTGATAATTCAGGCCAAGTGAGGTGAATAATACAAACAAACTTACAATATTCCTTCAATCAAGTACTAGGTTTAAGAATTCAGATACAACTATGAACGTAAAAGAAATCACACCCTATAATAGTTTTATATATAAAGAAACCCAGTGGGTCACCACAATCAAATACACATAAACATTCCTATATATGACATAAAACCCTTGATGATGTCAGTTTAAATCAATTATAAAGAAAAGAGAGCTTAGAATTTTACCTAGCTCAGCTCGGCTCGGCTCATCAACTCGACTCTATCAAACTAAAAAGTAGATTACAGGTGTACCTCCATATACAAAGTCATATTATCAACTGAAAACAAAACTATCATGATTTCTGCAGTACACATTTTTCATACAGAGCAAGGATTTCTTTCTTGTTCGGATTCCTCAGCGCAAGCAGCTCTGCGCCAAAATTGTGTTTCGTGAGTTCCTGTTTAAGTTTTTGTACAGTGAACTTCGTATAATCCTCTTGATTGTTTTGTTGGTTCTGGTTGTCATCATCAGCTTTGAATACTGACCCGCCATCTTCTGACGGTGAATACCTGAGGGGGCTAGTTGTGCTCTTGGACTTCTTATTTGCTCTTAAAAATCGGTCACTCGTGTCTATATCTTGCACAGATCCGACTCCCACTTCATCATCTGTCCTCAATCGCTTTCCGTGAGAAGCAGCTTTTAGCTTACTATCCAATGCAGTTTCGTTTAGACGAACAGAAGTCAACTCTTGCTGCAATTGATCAAGTTTCGCCTGTGCAGCTTGTAGCTGAAGAGAAAGGGCTTCAGCTCTGTTATTAGCGTCTGCATGTGCTGCACGTTCAGAGTCCAGAAGGTCTTGAAGTACTTTAACTGTACTGGCCCTCTGCTCATTGTTTGTTTTTAACAGTGACTCGATCTCTTTCTCCCTCTCTTCGACTCTACCCTCTAATAATGCAACTTTTGAAACAGCGTCCATCTCTGACACACGTATTCTATGTAATTCGTCCTCCAAGTCTGTTTTCTCTCTCTCCAAGTTCTCGATTTGTCTCTCAGCCCTCTCAATACGAGCCAATCTTTCCATTGCCGTCCTCTGTATCTCATTTTTCTCCTTTTGAGCAGCTACAGATTCTGCTCGTGCTTTATCAGCCAACTCGGTTGCTTTCCTCGCTTCTTTCTCAGCTATTCTACACCTTTCTTCAACTTCTGCAAACCTGTTAAACTCAGATGAATACTTCTGCTCCAAATAGATCTTCTCCTGTTCTAAAATCCTTGCTTTTCCCTCAAATGACTGGGCCTTGGAGTTAGCATTTTCTAGCTTATCTGCTAACTCCCTGATTTCAACCTTTAATGATGATATCTCTGCATCGTAACTCCTGATTTTTGACTCAGCAGCCTGCAAAGCATTTCCCATTATTAAATACTGCGAAGTTTGTAAATGTACTTAAACATTGTTCAGCTCATTAAAGGATTTAAACATATAACATTCTTGTACATCATAATTTTAAAACTGTGCTAGTAATCATGTGCCAATCCATTAGATATAAACACATACATAATCATATGCATATCTATATAACAAGCTCACCTTCAACTCTAGCCTTAGTGTTGTCAAGCACTGCTCAGCATGCTCAACCTTTGCTGTCTTGTCCTTTATTTCCTCTTCCTGCAATGTTCATCAGAAGATAAAACAAATCACATTTTCTTGCTGCAACTTACATTTGCATATACATGATTGAATGAACAAGAATGCAGGAGTGAATGCAAGGCAAAAAAGATACAGCACCTTCTCAGCCAATGAATGTGAAAACTCTTCCCTCAGAGAATCTTCCCTGAGTTGAATTTCCTTGCTTGACCGCTCTTGCGCAGTTGCTGCCTTCTCCAAAGCAGTCTTAGCCTCTCTAACAGCAAAGTCATACTTCCTTTTCCACTCCTCCGCCTCCTCTTGAGCAGACTCAGCTTGCTCTCGAGCAGCAGCCAGCCTTGCTTCAGCAGCAGTGCTCCGGGACTTGAGCACTTCAATTTCAGAGGCAGTCTGATCTTCTCTGGCTTTCTGTTTTGATAACACCTGATCATATTTTCTTCTCCAGTCTAATGTTTCTTGCTTGGCAGAATCCAATGTTTTCATTAAACTAGAACATCTCTCCTTCAGTGAACTATTATCACCTTGCAAATTATTCATACGGCTTGCATATTCATCAGCAAGCTTCTTCTTGTCATTGATAGCATCATCATAACGCTTCAGATATTCAGATTTATATTTCTCACTATCTTCCAGCTGCTTGTTAACTAACTTCATCTTATCCTCAATTGCACGACATTTCAGTACAAGGGAATTCTTCTCTGATACAATCTGATCTATATGTCTCCTGGTGAAATCCAGTATTGGCCCCTCCATACTGACAGTTGAATAGAATAGACAAGATAATAATAAAAACTAGAAACTTAATCCACAGTAGACATGGTATAAATATCCAAAAGAAAATAATAATAGTGTTGATACAAACCTTTGCTGTAAAAATACAGCCAGTTTCTGCCATTTTCCAGGGCCATGGCATGATGCTTCATATTCAGACAGAAGAGCATCAAGAACCTGCATAAAACATTCTAATATACCCAATGAATACCACACACTATCCCTATAACTTGTCTCCATTGATGTATATATATATAATATATAAAAAGAACTTTTCATAGGATCTATACAACAGCAATAAATTAAGACTGAAACAGAAAGTCAAAAACAGATAACTCCACTCAGGTTGGTTGATTAACCAGCCTTCTTCCTTACAATTTTAGTGATATAAAATCAAAATCAGGAATATCATTAAAAACAGCAATTAATGAGAATTAAAGTTCCAGGATTAGATTGAAGTCCTTCACATGAAGAATAAGTAACAGTGATTGCTTACCTTCACAATTTTTTCTACACTTGCATCAGAAGCATGGCATGCTGCTCTCAATCTCTTTCCCATGCTCTGTATAGCATTCGAACATTTCAAATCTGCTTCCATAAATGCATTCCTTTTATAATCCTGCATAAATGACCAATCCATAATACAAGGCTTACCATGAATTTTGATAACATAAAAATAAAACGTTATGATGTAGCATTTGAGTAACTCTATACCTCAAATGCCTTTCTGAAGAATTTCTGTAGAAGCTCCTCATTTTTCTTCCTCATTGAACCAACTCCTACAGCACTAGCATTGTATACAGCCAGCGATCTTTGAACTGCTTCTTCATGAGCCTCCCTCAACGCCGCCTAGGACCATCAAGATTAAAATGCTAAAATATTATAAAAGTACCACCAAACAATTATGATAAAAGCATCACTTACTTCCTCAGGTGACTTTGTACGGTCAAAAGTTGACATATAAATCTCTGAAGCAGAATCATATGCCCTTCGACACTCAGCTTCTTCAACACTCTGTATGAAAATAACACTGATAAGAATCCTTCTAAGGAAAATGAGGAGATTTTCATACCTTTTAAGCTTTGGAATATTTATACAACTTTTTCAGCATCAATGTCTTTTTTAAACCTCTTTGGTACCATTAAAAATGCATCTGGAAGCATGTCCTGACAACAGGAACGAACCTGCCATGAAGAAGATATAGTGGGCACTGCACCTTTATTCAAAGCATCCAGATAAGATTCTGTGATACCTATAAGAACAGGCCCCGTCAGTATAGTAGCCCCAACCTGCTTCGGTCTTGTTCTCTCAAAAACAAATTTTGTCAATGCATCAAGCCCGGTTCGGAATTCAGGTCTCAGTTTGTCAAGCTACATATTAAAACTAAGGTCTTAGTACATAAATTATGCATGCCAAATAGAAAAAGGCACAATCAGCACTAAAAGAGGGAGGAGGGAGAGCAAAGATAAAAATAATAGTAGAAAACAGAGAGAGATTGGCATATATGAAAGCAGCTAGATACTAACCGAAATTTGATCAAGTCTTTGGAGATCATTTTCATTGTTCAAAGGCCTCACAAGGGTAAAGCATTCTCTATCAGGAAATAGACCTCGAATGGAATCTCGGATCTACAATAATTAACAATGCATAATCAGAAAGTATCATAGAGAAGAAATTTTCAAATACTTTAGTTAATCATTTCCTTCATGATGAATACTGGAGAGGTGAATCTCTAATCTGTGAAGGGAGGAAGGTCTATGACAGAGAAGAAAAATTCATCTACTTAGTTCTTCATATCCTTCATCACAAACATTGTAGAAATGAATCTCGTGAAGAGAGGAATGCTATTAGGAAAACATCAGGATGAAACTCTAACTAGAATCCCAGAGATACTTAACTTCAGCAGATAAACTAATTCATAGAATTTATACTGACTTCCTTTACTCCCCAAATTAAACCCATATTAAGAATTACCTCATTTTTGGCAGCTATATCTTTCCCACTACCTTCAACTGGCCGTAAAGCAAGCTCTAGGTAGTCACGGGGAGTGATTTTCTTATTATCCTCCACCAAGTCCAGATAAAAATCCTGCAAATAAGACAAATATTTTACGAAAGAGAACTGAAAAAGTGTATTTTACAATCATGAGAAAGCTCATCACATCCATATTCAAGAATCAAACATGTCACAAACAATAACAAGACAGTGTGTGCATGTTTCTGTCTGTAATCAAATATTACCCTAAGAAGCCAAACAAAGATTGGGGAGAACTGCCCAAGTTCAGAAGCTGTGGTTGTTCTTGCTCCAGCTTTGACTCGAATATGTTTTGTCATTTGAGTGACAAGAGAGAGACGATCCAGTGCAGTTTCATCTATGCCTCCCATCTAAATATCAGAAGAATAACCTTATTAACATGGCGCTTAAAAGGATTAATGTCTCTTCAAAATGGAAAAGAAAAGAGCCAACCTGGTTGTAGATGAACATACTAGATAAGAGGACAGCTAAGGAAAATATCTGAGTGCTGTATGTTCCCTGTCAGGTTTGCAAGATAAGAGCATGAGTAAAAAATAATCAAACCAATAAATATAATCAACCCATTCCCACAAAAAGTAAGTGAAAACTAACTGTTTGATCGTAGGCATCTATTCCTTCAGAATCTAACAGCAAAAGATTGTACTCAGTTCCATCAAGAGCAGTTCTCTTTAATGGTGCACTCCACAACCAAAGCCCTTTAGTACATGGTCGATGAGTTGATGCTACTTGAAATCCGCTACTCCTTCCAAGAAGCTATAGCCAAAAAAATGAATGCATAGCAATCTCATAGGTAAAAGAGACAATATGCATTACAGTGCTGATAAAAAGAACAGATGACATGCAAGATTCAATAGAGAGAAAACCACTTACAAGTTTACAATATCTAACCACAATACCACAAACAACTCCATAATTTATGCCTTACAACAATTGAAATAAGAGTAAGACTAAGTTTTATAGTAAAATTCACATCTCCTATGAATAGAGCAAAGATGTTTCACGTTAACCCATATATATTTTTCTCTATACACATACTCAATTAAACATTATCATAACCAATGTGCTTTTCCTAACAAGTTCACATTTCTCACATCTTTAGTAATCTCCACTTAAATAGTTAAACGCACTAATATGAACTTAAATTAAAGTTGATATTTTCCCCTTACAGCTATAATGAATGAGGGCTTCTGAAAGCAGAAAAGTTACGCCAAAAGTCCTCCAATTGATCAAAATTACACATTCCGTTCCCCTAAACCCTAAGCTTACAATATAATCTACTCCAAAAGTCAAAAACCCTAGAATTCATCATTTAACGTACAAAAGCACCAAAACAACATAAATTTCTTCCAATTTATAATCAAAACAAGTAACATAGAAGAAATTAAAATACCTGATTTAAAATGAAGCTCTTTCCCTGACGAGCCCGGCCACAGACCGAAACGACTCCAATTGGTTCCTTAACAAGCTGCAAAGCCGCAACGGCTTCCGGATCCATCCGGAACTTCCCTTTCTCATCGCAATACACCAATCGAATCGGTCTAGCTGGACCGGTCACTGGAGAAGCCGACGCCGACGCCGACGATGGAGAGGCCGAATGACCGAATGATTGCGGGGACACATCAGCAGCGGACTCTTTTCCTCTACCAAAATATTTCATCATCTTTGCTCAGATCCTCCGCCGATCAGTTGATTTTCTCTCTAATTTCTTTCGTTGTTAATTTTTTAAGATTTTCTTTGGAGAAGGGCTTGGCTTTTGCAACGTTTTATTGGTGTTTCCACTCAACTGACAGAGGTTTAAAATTGGGGAGGGAAAAGGCGAAAATGACTTTTGCGGCTTTATTTATAGGGCTACTTAGAATGGGATTGTAAAATTACGCTGATATATTTAATTGGGTTAATTTTACCAAAACTCCCCAAATAATCGCTAAGATTCTAAATTAGTACCCAAAGTAGCAGTATTATATGAATTAGGTCATTATGTCCACTTAGCGAGCAATTTATACGTTAAATACCGGTTTAAAAGTATATTTAAAATATATGAATCAATTTATAAATATGTGCACGCATGTCTATTGAGCATACAATTTGAATTTGATTTATTAAAAAATAAATAATTTAAATAAAATTTAAGAATATTATATTTTGAATACGAAGGATACAAATTATCTATGTAGTAAATGCACATTCAAGGCCAAAGGAGGGTGCTGGAAGGGACCCTTTTCCCACCTAAAATAAGAAATTATTGCTTTAAATCCTTGAAATTTATAAAATTTTAAGATTAATATATGGTAAAATTATAGTTTGGCCTCTAAAAATGTTAAAATTTTGATTTAGTTCTTTTAAAAATCATAAAAATGTAAGTTAATACAATTGGGAAATTTTATTTTAAATCTTATAAAAATATATAAATTAATTTTGACCCCCCATAAAATTTTTGGCTTTACCCCTTGCAGATTTATTTATAATTTCATACATATGCCTTATATATGCTACACATGAAATTTTAGATTGTGTTTAACACCTAAGATAATAGTTAAACCGACAAAAGTACACAATTAGCATGATACTGATTCTTTAAACACTTGATTAGAACGTTTTGTAGTATAAGGATCAATTTAGAATTTAGGTCACAATTTGGGGCTGTCTTTTGAAATAAACCTATTTGTTTCTTTCGGTTGTATTTGTTGGTACGGTGAAAGGGTGTTTTTGTCCTTTTCTGACTATTTTAGTCTCACATCCTGAACATCAGCTTCGTAAACTAGTCATTAAGTAATTTTATTTTATATTTTTTTAGTATCTTATTTTCTATTTACTTATCATTAGTTATTACGAGTAATATTATAGTATGCATAATGGATATTAAAATTATAGCATGCATTCATCCTCTCTTATTCGCAATTGGATTCGTTTATATTCTGGTGGCGCTATCAAGTTGGACTCAAGAGAAGTAGCTGCTGAAAGAGTGTTGAGGGATCGTCACGGCCATTGGATCATTGGGTTTAATAAGATATTGGGACTCTGTTCTGTTTTCAATGCTAAGTTATCGAGTATCCTAGCTTGACAGTTCTTCATAATAGAAGTTGGGACAAAGTATCGATTCAAACAAATAGCGTAGAAGTTATTCAGGTCATTCAAGTAGTTTTCTCAATATCTTCTAATTCTACACTTATCAGACGAATTCAAATATATATTATCGAAAATGAATCAATAGAAAATGTCATATATTTCTCGAGAAGAGAATACAGAGACTGATAGCATCGCTAAGTTAACTTTTAATAGGAAAGAAGGGTTTGCAGTTGTTTGCAGAAAATCTATTAAGTTTTAATGGTTTAATCTAAGTATTGTATTCACTATTCTTTTCACACAAAAAAATTTTATAGTTTGTATTTTTTTAGTTCTAAAAATGTCATCGCAATGATTTGATAAATTGATTTAAGTTTAAATAATCACATAACATTGGTGCATATTGCATACAGAATAGGGTTTAAATTTTGGAAACCTAGTTGTTAAAGAGAAATAATCATATATGTCTAAATATAAATAAATAATATGTATATTAAAGATTTGAGAGCAAAACGTGCCAGCCATATCCAGTTGTTAGTTGAACTTTGTGGAAAAAAGAAAAACACTACTTTCATTGATTCAACCCAATGGAGCATTGGGGAATTCTCTGATTCCCTTTCATTATTCTTTATCTTTGATTCCCTTTGTTGTAATCAAACGCAATATTTATAGTATATAATAACATGAACAATATATATCCTTTCCTTTGTTTGGTAATGAAAAACCTCACACACCATCGTTACTTGAAGAAGCCTTTACCATTTCATCCAAAGCTCCAACAGACAGTACCCTCTCAATGGACTTCAGCACCTCTCTCATACTGGTATCAATGGGTGTTGGAGGATACTCTGGGGACCCTTCTTGAAACACCTTTTCATCGAGCTCTTCACTTTCAAGGCCGACCATCTGGTCCATTGTAGGTAACTGATGATCATATTCATTGATTCCAATGGTGATTTGTATTGCCATCTCTTGACCTTGTAAGTACCCACCAGCCAATGGAGCTTTGCCTTTGTGACTAACTCGGCATAGAACCCAATCATCCAACTTAAAACAAGAAGATACACAAAGAGTTTAAAGTGCAGTGACCAAGTCCTATAGTTTCAGTGGAGAAGAAAGTAACATAAACTTACTTGCATTGATCCTTTAGGTCTTTGAGATACAAAGCAATCATCGAGCAGTCTATATTCAATCATCATCCAATCGGTTTTTACACCTTTAGGAGGACGTCCTTTGTAAAACGCTAAAGCTTTCTTCATTCCAAGGCATTGTGAACCAGCAGAAGCGATGATCGGTTTATCGGTCCCGGTAGCCTTCCAGTATCCCGATGCCGCTGCTCGGTTCGGACGTGTTCCGTTCGGATACTTCCTTTCTCTTGGACTAAAGAAAAACCACTCGTTCTCACCAAATAAAGCCTTATCTGTAAACATGAATGCCATAAACATAATATATATTATATCAGATGACAAGCAGAAAGGAGAAGCCTACCAGGAAGTTCCCATGGATTGAACTTGTAGATATTAACATCAGCTATAATGGAGAACGTTAGGTGATGATTGGAGGAAGGGAAAACCTTCTGGTTTAGATAATGAATGATAAGCTCTTCATCAGTAGGATGGAATCTGAACCCTGGTGGCAAGTTAGCAACATTAGACCTATTGTTTCCATCCATGGGACAGTGGGGAAGATAGTAAGAATCATTTGCTTCATATTTATATATACCATAATTTATACAAATTGGTGGTGATAAACAAGAAGATTAAATAATTCATTTCATGAAAAATCTTGGAGAGATCACCAACCATACATAATAATCATAAACAATTTATAGTCTGTCACTATCTAATAGTTGGATATTCTAATATGTTGTTTTGCATTTGGTTTTACATGCATGGTTACTAGTCTCCATGCAGTTGACAAGAAATCTAGTATAACATCCTCGTACTGATTGGTTGCAATTATTAAAATATTGGTAATTAATGCTGCGAACCTTCGGTTGGGGACGTTGGGGGTGAAAGGTTTTTAAAAACGGTTCTTACAAGGATGACGGCCATTATAGGAAAAAATTACCAGATACAGCACATGCCAGCTAACTGTATCAGTGAACATTATGGATGCTGCATGCGCATGTGCATTGCATGACTTATATATATTATACTCCCTAGTCATTGGATGCCAGCATGCATGCATGCTGATTAGAAGTGGAATTATATAGAAAATATCAGATACAATTTAGGAAATCAAGTCGAGACAGTAGTTCAGCAGAAAAAAATATATATATGCGATTTAATGGAGGGGGAAAAATGACAGAGATCGTACCATTGCAGTTGATTCCAAGATAATTAAAGAAATGAAGTATTAAAGAAATGAAATCGTATTTATCAAAGTTCAAACTTTAAAGACAACATTAATATGAATATGAATCCTATATATCTACCTACTACCCTTATATTTTAACTCATTTTGTGTGCACAAATGAAATGGTACATATCCTCGAAGACTCCACAATCAAAGTCCCTGCAATATTATCTTAATCACAATCTATTTGAGCCAGCAAACATGTTATTAGTGTATTCTTTAATTCCAATGGGAAGGGTTATTTTAAGAAATCAAAAATATTTGGAGGGGTTTTAGAAATGATAAAGTGCCATTGTCTTAATCTTTTGACCATTCCTGAAACATGAATCTTCAAAAGGGTTTTGATTTTTATTTACTTTTTGTTTCTTGTTTTGGGGCTCTTGAATATTGCAGAGAACAGTATAGAGTTTAGAGCCAAATATACGAATCCTTTGGCCAGTTGGTGCCTGCATATTTGATGTTGTCTTATAGTCTTTTAGTTTGGCTCTTTTTGAGGACATAGAAGCGAGCAATGACAGTAACATCTTAACTGAAAATTATATTTAATTGGATGAATTGACTAACAATGGCAATGTATCGAGTATTTATGCTAATCTCTGATTTTTTGCTCCTACAAAAATAATTACAAAATATAAGCGGGTTACTAGTGTGGTTGTATCTCTTAACTTTATCCAAAGTTAAAGTGTCTAGATAAGCGATAAGTTGATAATATAGTGTAAAAGTATATTGTTAGACTTTAACTTATACTCTATAGGATAGGGGAATGCGACTATTTGAGCTAGCTATAAGACATAGGTTCAAGTCAAACCATGTTTAGTGTATATGGTCCGTCTTCTCAAGCTCCTAATGAATCACTCCTGCTCTTTGAAATTGTTTAGAGCTAATGAACTCTTCAATTGATTGGTACGATCAATATAGACGAAGCTAGAAATTCATTTTAGAGGGACCGAAATTAAACTATAATTTTTTTAAAATTTTTTCATATATTAATTTATAATTCCATTATTCTTTACAGATTAAATAAATTTTTTTATATTAAAAAAGTTAAAAGTGCAATTTTATTCATAAATTAATTAAAAATTTAACTAAAATTTTTCTTGGGGATCCAAAACCCTATTAGCTCCTAGTGTCGCCTTGAACAGTATACAAAGAGTTTAGCCTCTCCCAATTAGAGGTCTCCATGTGCTAGTCTAAGCCCAAACAAAATATTAGGCCTATTTGTTAGGCTTAAGTTTGGCCCAAATTAAAAAAATGGGTCGAAAATTTTACTCAAGTTCAATCCAAATAAAAATGCTAAAATACGGGCTGAGTTGAGCCTACCAGTATTAATTTTTATATTATTTTTTATATACATAAAAATATCTAGAAACATTAAAATAAATATTTCCTAACAAGTTGAAAGTAAATTAAAAATATGTATAATTAAATAATACACAAATACCTCTAAAATAGTAACAAAATTAACAATAAAATAAAAATTATAAAATATCCAAATTCCAAATTATAATAATAATAATAATAATAATAATATAGTAGCAACATAATAATGAGAATTGAGAAAACAACAAAAAAATAGCAGCAGAACAGATGAAAAAAACAGCAAGAAAACAACAATAAAAGACAGCAATTTTTCTTTTCTTTTTTTTGTAAATTCAGCTTGGGCCAGGTTCAATGCCCAAAAAGTTTTACCTAAGGCCTGACTTATTTTTTAAATAAGTATTATTTTTTTACCTAAATTTATTTTTTAAAATTATATTTTTATTCAAATTTTCTTACTTTTTAAACAATATGAATAGCCCAACTCATTTACAGTTCTACTCCAAACCGAGTCGAATGCTTGAAAAGGCAAAAAAAAAAAAACCAAACAAACAAAAAACGCAAAGCAGAGGTCCCTAAGAAGATAAACCATGAGCAACAAACCTGGACATTGCATGATTACAGTCCAAGCCCAACTCACTGCCTCATGGGATATCCAAAACATGATAGTTTATTAATTTTTTTATATATTTAAAAAAATTAGAAATGAAATAAATTTAAGTGGTTTGTAGTTGACTTAGAGAAAGGTTTTTTTAATTTGACTGTCCTCTTAATTAGTGGTTTAATCATTAAATGGCTCAGTTATGATCAGGTTTATCCTACGAAATCCATATAATATTACATAAAATTCGGTGGAAAGGAAAGCCTAAGACCTATCAAGATAAGGGCCACTGTTTTGGTGTCAATTGATGGTCCTAAATCTTAATTAATGCTAATTAATTAAAGAATTGCATGAACAAGATCTTAAAGCTAGAAGTTAATCAAAATATTAATAAAAAATTCATGAGAATTAAATAAGATGATAATTTTTTTTATTTTACTTTAATCAGTTTTCTAATGAATCTATAAAATACAAAAAATTAATTATTAAACTCGTTCTTATAACTATTTTGAAAAAATTAAAAAAAATAATGATAAAAAAATTTCAAAATAAAATCAACAGTTTCTCCACTTTGTATGATGGACCAATAAAATAGTTTCCCGGTTAATTACTTATCTAATTATACCTTTTTTTCTGGGATCATCATTACCCAGCACAATTAATGGAGAATGATGAGCTGGTTTTATTTTTTTTAAACATTTTTTAATTCATTTTTGTAGATCACCATTATCTTTAACTTTAATTTATTATTTCTTATACTTGGTTAATTTTGCTTCAATATGGGTTCTGAGAAAGGTAAAATTGTAACGGTAATATAATTAGCACGACTCGAATTTAAGTCGTATTTAAAGAGATGAACACTTTCATCATCAGACCAATACGAAGTCCGATATAAATTTTTAATTTTATATATGCATATTGGCTTAACCACTAAATAATTTTCTAACTAATTAATAAAATTGTAGAATAATTGTTAAATAGAATTTAGTCAATATCTTTGAAGCACCGTTATATAAGGCAGATAAGGAAATCTAAGGATGTGATTAAAGAGACTTATAAAATATTTATTTCATTTACTCCCATTCTCAGCTGCCCTAATAAATACATAAATATTTAATTTCGGGGGAAAAAAAGGGAAAGAGAATAGACAAAGTTGAAATTGGTTGACTTGAAACTAAGTGCATTCTAGAATATTTAATTGAATTTGGTTGACGGGAACGTAGTTTTCTTCAGAATTGATATAGCGTTTTTTAAAATTTCTTCGAGTTTTTTAGAGAATTTTGTAAAAATTTTCTAAGTTTTTTGAACTTGTGAATATGTAGAGCGGTTTTAATAACCCCTTTTTATAATGTCAACCATTTGAATAAAAGAGAGTTTTTTTATAGAATTTAACCGCTTCATTTGAACAAATCACATTTTTGAACAAATCACATTAATAAAAGAGTGTTGTTTCAAAATTTAACTACTCCGATTAATTGTTCTATAAGAATTTAAGCTCTTTCTTTGACAAGTTTATGGTGGTTGAAATTGCTTGGATTTGGTTAATTTCTTGAATTTTAAATACTGTCCTAATCACTTACCATAAAAAAATACTGTCCTAATCCAGGTTTAATCCATATCCTCATGATGCAAGCATTTAATTAAAAAATTTCCCAAAAAATTGCATTTAAACCCATCAACTGGGAAGGTTGAGTTAATCATAGGTAGGAGCCATATGAATTTGGTCAGTTCAAATGTTGTATTTTTTATCATTTTGGTCCTCAGTCATTTTAAATTTTGGTAAATATATGATTGAGACCTTTGTAATTACTAATTTACATCATTGGGTCAAATTATATTTTTAAATTCTATCAAGTCCCTCAAAACATTATCAAAATAAAGTAAAAACTGTTGAATTTCTAAAAACAAAGAAAAAAAAGTAAGAAGAAGAAGAACAGTAAGAACCAAAAACAGAACACAATAGAGATTTCACAAAACTCATAGCCATAAAGCACCAGCATCTTTCAAAACAGGCACCAATTCACCAGATATATGAGTAGACATTACCCTATCCAATCCCCCAAACATCTTCCCTCCCACGAACACAGCCGGTAACTGAATCCCACCACCACCACCTCCATCGTCGTCGCCGCCGCCGTCGATCCTCGACAACTCGCCGATCGCCGCCTCTTCTTTCCCTTCCTCGACCTCGCAAACAACCGGGTTCACTCCATGCCCTAGCAGTAACCTCATCACAACATGGCACATGCAGCAACCACGTCTACCGAAAACCACCACGGCATTCTCCTCCACCAGCTTCCTTATATTGCTTTCGCTACCATTGGCAACCACACCCCCACCACCACCGAGGAAGTTAAGAAGCGGAGAACGGCTGCCGACGGCGGTGGCTGTGGTGGTCGAATATGATTTATATGGGATTGCTTCTTGCATTGAGAATTTGAGATTGAAAGAATGTTTGTTTTTTTTAATGCAAAGCAAAGGGGGAGGGAGGGGGCTTTTATTATAATAATGGTTGTCATTATATAAATAGGAGGGGTGAATAAGAAGACTTTCACGTCAACGCTGATTACGTACTGTGGGACATCACGGGGACTGTGGGTGATGTTGTTCTGCGTCACCGTTTGGTAGACCGATTCTCATTGCCCGCCCCCCCCCCAACCCAACCCCCACAATTGAGCGTGACCTTTTCTTTATCCTTTTACACACTGTGTGACAAAAAGCCAAAAGACAAGAGCCAATATCTTTGTAAAATTCTACTATTAAACCCTATAATTTGCGTAAATTGTAGATTTAGTAATTTACTTTAATTTAATCAATTACATTTTTTATCCTTTTCAAAATTTAAAATATTAGTTTTGGCCAATGGATAGCAATTAAATTTGTTTGGTTAAATTCAAGATTTTCAAAATTAGACAAATGATCGAAACGATCAGACCATCAGTTCGCCAGTTCAATTAAATAAATTTTTAAAAAATTCATAAAATTATTAAAAATCCAATTCAACTGGTTTTTTTACTTGGTTCAACCGGTTCAATGATCTTCTCTAGAATGGTACCCTAATCAATTTCCTGTCCAACTAGTTGATTCAGTATGGTTCGAATATCATTAGTTAAATTATACTATTAATCTTGTATTATGGGTAAAGTTATAGATTTATTCAATATTCTTCAACTAGATTATTCTAAGTCGCTATATTTTTCAAATTTCGAAATTTAAATCTTAATGCAAAACAATAATGCAAAACAATATTCGTTAAATTTATTGATTTTTTTTTGTAATTAATATGTAGAAATAACAAACTGCTATGCATTACACGTGCCATAATATGTTTGTTACATCAAATTTTTAAAATAACAATTACCATTTGATAAGACTAAATTTTAAAAAATTTAAAAATACAAAGATTGAAAAGTAACATCTTAAAATATACTAACTAAATACATACTTAAACATGGTAGGAGAAATAATTGCACAACATAGCTTCTTTTTTCCAAGGCAGTGGCTAAAATTCCATGCGGCTGGCACAACACTTTAATATTTTCCAATGAAAACGACAACAATAGCCTCCAAAGTTATCTGTCCCACGGCAATGTGATAACTAAATGACATGTTGTTTTGAACGTAATAGGAAGGTGACCTGTCAGTGCATGGAAAATATGAGGAAATGGGATATTGCAACGTGGAATTGAGTGTGGTAAATTGGAATATTTTTATTGATTTCATCTATTATTGTTGCTTCTTGGTTCTTGCTTCACCCTTTATATAATAAATATAGATATATTTATAAAAATATTAAAACGAAAATAAATAATTTTTATAGCAAAGTGAATTACTCTAATACTCTTAGAGTGCTAACACTTAATCAACTCAACCTATCTATAATTAAACAACTATAAAATACAATAAAACCAATATAAAATACAAATTGACAAATAATATGAATATAATCGTACAAAACTCATTCATGACAATTACATATGATGAGTTTAATGATCAACATATAACAATTGAACATAATGAGACTCGAAACTATTACTTAAATATTCACAAAAACCTCAACCTTTACTATAAATTTCATTTATTTTTCAATGTTTACTAGTAAAAATTGATAACATATATATCGTGCATAAAAACGAGATTAAAAACACTCGTGTTTATATGATAATTAAAATATTTATCGTCCCAAAATATAAATTAAATTCGATTCACATTAGAACGTTACTATTAGAATTTTATCTCTTATAATAATTAAAAAAAAATCCATATTCAATTACCCGTAGCGGAATGGGTAATGAGGAAAAAAAAAACAATTGTAACAAGAGGCGTAAGCAAACATGCAAGAAAACACGAATGATGAGATCAGGCATTAGATCACACAAAGGCCTTTGGTGGTTCGTACGAGTTATGTTCTGTAATAAGGTGGGACACGTGGCATGTTTCATCAAAAGATCACCGTGGCTTTTTAATTCCAATCTTCAATCACGTGTTAAGATTGCTTAGGATGAGATCACAGACTTGGGACCCACAACCTGACGTGGACGCTTCTTTTCTCTCATTTCTCACCTTTTTAAACTAAAAACAGAACTCATTTAATTATATTTATTAATTTCAAATTTTAATTTAATTTAACAATGAAACAAAAAATAATTTCTTTCCCTTGAATAATTAGAGTTCAGCACGCAAGTGAATATGCTGATAATCTTATATAATTTAAATTTAAAATAAAATAATTAATAAATAGAATGAGTAAAAATTAAAGCACAAAAAATATTTTTTATAATATACTATTCTAAATAAAAAAAAGTAGAAAATCTGATCATGTTTTCTTTATTGTCCTATTTTCCACTGTTAAAAGTCTATGGTTTTGTAATTTATTGAAAAAGAAAGATTTTTTGTTAGATTTGTACAGTTGATTTTGTTAATCACGTGGTTAGACGCATCATACTTTAATTATTAGCTTTTGTTTTCTTGAATCATTAAATTTGTTTTAATGATTTTAGTAAGTCTATTGGTATTTATTAGTTAGCAACTTAAGGCTGCCACTTCTCTTTAATTTAATGTTCTCTAGATATTTTCTAGAGTCAAGGTCACTTGTCCGATTGATAGAACATTCTCCGATTAATTAAACACGACATTTACACCATATTTATTTAACTTAGCTTAATTCATCTAAATTATATTTTAAGTTTCAGACATGTGAACTTGAATAATAAACAATTAAATGTTGTTTTTAGTGTAAATAATCAACGGAAATGTTGCGGAAAGAGAGAAGAGACAAAATAAAATACTATTCTAACACTAATTGGGGGCTGTTTACTTTGAAAGAAGTTCGGTCTGTCGGTCAGTTCCAACCCAGTAAAGAACCGGTCATCTTTTTACCCAATCAAAACGACATAAAAAGCCTGTCGTACTGTGACTAGGTAAGGTGCGGATTTAGGTAGAACGGGTAGAAGCGGATTTTCAATTAGGATTATTTGTGAAAAAAATCTATCCAAAAAAAACAATTAAATTATTGTACTAAATTAGTATCTATTTAAATTTATATTGTTAATTAAAATAATCAACTAAGTTCTTTTATTAGTGGTTTCTATTATCAGCTACATTAACTATTAAAATAAATTGTCTAACTAATCAGATAATGACACGTGGTAGTTTCTGGTTTAATCTAATGTTTTTCTCACAAAATTAAATAAAAATTATAAAAAAATTGAAAAAAATTAAAATTAGTATAAACTTATTAAAATTATAAAAAATATAAATATTATAAAATCTAATAAATCTAATAAATTGTAAAAATATATAAAAATAATAAAACTTGTTTAAAATTTAAAAAATAAACCTACTAAGAATTCTTAAAAACTAATATTGTAAAAAAATTATAAAAATATTAAATTTATATAAATTTATAAAAATTATATAAAAAAATCATAAAAACTTTAACCGGACTAGTTAACCTGAAATCGACAAGGTGTCAATCCAGAGAAAACCTTTAGACTAATTAACCCAAGAACTAAGCGATTTAACCAATTTTTTATTTTTTTAATATTTTTATCAAATCAAAATTAAATTTTGTAAATATTTTTATATATCTTAATTAGATTTTTAAACTTCTATAAGATTTATAATGTTGTAATTGCTTTATATATATATATTGTCATATGTTTTTAATTATCATTTATAATATACTAAAAATCTTATCACATGCGTATATTCGTAAAAATCACAAATTTAGAATATAAATATGTGTTTAAAAATAACATGCACTAAATAATGAAATATAAGATTTGAAATTAATTAATAATAACACGTTAAATATGTACGATGTTAAAATTAAAAAAAAAAATAGTTTCCGTTCAAATTCTATCATATGCATATTTTTATTAATTTTAAAAAAGTAAAATTAAAGTACTCTCAAATAATATAATTAATTTTAATTACGAAAAAATATTTCTGTAATTTAACAACTAAATTGATATTCCGATTGAGAGTGATATAAACTCAAAAAAATAATTAAATAATAATATAAATACTTAATTTCAAGATTTAAATCTCTAGAATTTTAATTATATGAAAGGAAAAGATTAATGTAAACTATAATATACATTCGTCTCAAGGAAGAAGCTTCGATTTCCAAAGAATGCAATAACAACTACACAGTCAAATGTTCAAAGCAGCTGGGCTACGTCATAAGAATAAAGAAAACGGATAAAGCAATATTTAATCTCTTTTAACTGTTTATTTTTTCAAATAAGTCCTTAAATTTTTTCATCCATATTAGTTCAGAAACTTGACAATTTTGTTTTCTCAATTTGACCCTTAAACTCCTTAAACATGAACTTAAACATGGTGTGATGACGTAACACTCTCTTAGTACGGTCCTTCATCGCCCGGAAATTTTTAAAAACTTTAAAAGAAAATTTAATTTTTTTAAATTAAATGATGATATGACATAATCTTATAATTTTGAATTGTCGCACTTTAACGCAATTCAAGTTCAATGGCCAAATTAAAAAAAATTTCAAGTTTAGAGATGATATGGATAAATAAAATTCGAATACAAAAAAAAAACTAAATCTAGAGATTAAATGTTGTGTTTATCCTTAAAAGAAATGGGTAAAACTATACCCAGTGTCACCAAGCTATTAGTAACTTTATGTTTTCGTCATAACTTCAAAATGTTACAAAATGATCACTAATTTATTCAAAAAAATTAAGTCCCTGAAGTATTAAAAAGTTTTTATTTAAGCCACTGGGTTAAGTTTTTTTTTTTAAGTCCAACTAGCAAGCTCCAAGAATTAATTCAACAATTGTCACGGTGAATCAATACCATCAATGAGTAGAAGAACATAACTTACCTCCAAGTTGATCTAATGATTACTGTCGGAGATCAGAGAATTTTTTTTTGAATTTTGATTCACAGATTGTGACTTTTAAAGTTGTTTCATAAAAAAAAACTAAACTATAGGAAAGAAAGGGTAGGAGATCTTTTGATTAGTGTAGGCGGTATGAACAGTGAAAATTATACAACGGACTTTTGAAGTAATTTAGTTATCATTTTATAATTTTTTTAAAATTAAATAATCAAAATATACACTTATTTATAGTTTAGTAATCTTGGGTGCAATTTACCCAAAAGAAAAACGAACGAACAACAAAATCACACGGCAGAGTAGAGTGTGAAAGAGCGGAGAAATTTCCTTTCCAAAACTGCGGCTCTGTTTTCTCACGTTGTTGTTGTTGTAATATTTGTCCATATCCGACCCTACTGTAATATAATAATGCTGTTTTCAGCTTTCATTATAAGCCTTTTATTCAAGGCGTCACAGTTATTTGTTAGTTAGTACAGTCCACAGTCGCGGAGCCAGGGGTTCGCAGGGTTCGAGTAGTTTAAAATAGAAAAATTTTGATTATTTATAATTTATGAAATTTTAAATTAATAATAAAATTATATTTTAATTTTTTAAAAATAATAAAATTTGATTTAAATTTTAAAAAAATATAAAATATAAAATATTAAAATAATAAAATTATATATATAATTTAACTTCGATCTCAAAAAAAAAAATTTATGACTCCTCTGCTACCAATTCATCGACCGTTCTCAGCAAATACTCGGGCCTCTCTCTCGAGTTTGATTTTCCAAATCCAATACAAATAAAAAAGGCATTTTTTGTGAGTTAAATGTGTATTCCAGCGAAAATTAGACTTAACTAACGTTATCAATAAGTTTGGCCGGCACCGGCAGGACTTTCACAACACACAACCTTAAATGTAAACATGTTTGTTTTTATTCTTACACATCATGTTCAATTCATGCCTAATTTGTTAGATGTTAACCTTTTTTGGATATGGAAAATAGAAAGGGTGTGCAAAATATCGGTTAAACTGAATTGAATAAACCAATTTTTTTTTATTAAATCGGTTTTCTGTTTATTTGATTATCTATTTCGGTTTAAATGAGTAATTCAATTCCATTTTAATTTAATAATTTAAACTGAAATAACCAACTAAATCGATTCTTGTAAATATTAAAAATTATTTTTATGATTATACCCAACAAATTTAAAATAAAATCAAGCCCAAGTAACCAATCCAAACACCAAAGCATACAAAATAAAACTCAAGCCCAATTTATTGCTTATAATTCCAATTTTATAATTAATTTAATTATAATTTATTAATTTTATTGTATATACATAAATATAATACATAAATAATTTTTATTTTGAAAATCTTAAAGGTAAAAAAAAACAACAACAACAATAACAACAAAACCCAATAGATCGAACTGAATTGATGAAATTCGGTTTGATTATTTCGTTTATCCCTTAAAATTGGATTTATTCGATTATTGCAATAAAAAATTGAACCGAACAAACACACACCCCTAGGAAATGTTAAGAGTTGATCAAAGATAAAATCTGAGATTAACATCAACTGAAGTCTCTCCACTCGTTATTCAATTAATAAAAATTGATTTAAATTTTATTTCATAATTGAACTCTTATGATTGGCTTGGTGCCCAAAGATGTTTAGCCATAAAATTATGGTTGTTTGAACTAGATTGGAGCGACTTGCTAGACCAAAACCTATCGGGGAATTGATTTGGAGAGAGACATCAAATCAGATGACCTAAGAATCGATACAAATTAGTTGAATCGAATTTTCCATTTTTTTATTATTTATGATTTTTTTAATGATCTGTTTAATGGAACTGACCGAATCGGTTGGAATGACAAACTAATGGCCTAGTTGGTTTGACTATTGATCCAATTTTGAAAACCTTGTATAGAACGCACCCAAGTTCGAGCCTCCAGGAGAGAAAGTGGAAGGCCTTTATTTGAGCAGCATCCTTTAATCGTCGTGTAGATGTGCCTCAACTATGTACTAGACCTATCCAAGGGCTAGGTAGCCCACCGGCTCGGCCTCACCTAAATTGGCCCGAATTCAATTTAAATGATAAAAGATTAAATTTAAATTTAATTATAAAATATCAATTAAAATTTGTATTATTATTTTTTATTATTTTTGAACAATAAAATGAGCTTTTTGGGAGGGTTGGGTCAACAAAAAATGGGCCTAAACACAAATTTATTGGAATTGGGCCTTGGATTTGCCTACGAACAGTTCTAGTAAGTACTAACCTTCTAAATGTATAGTGCCAAAAGAATTTCATAATTGGTTTGGATATTAAATTTATTTAGTAAATAAATATTTATATTAATTAAGAAATTAAAGGGATTAAGATTTTTTTAGTGCTAATTAATAAGGTTTTGTTGAGGGGTTTTTTCTCTGATCCCCTTCGCATGGAATTTATCTTCATCTTTATAAAGCACGATTCTCTGATGGGATGTGCTAGGGGATAACTGGGTGTCATGCATAACGACACGTTACCCCTCTAGGTTTGACACGTAACCTCAAAGGTATCTTAGAAAGTGCCTCCTCGTAAGTAGATGAGTTAGTAGGTGAAGCTGGAAAGTGGCGAACTTACTAGCAGACAAACAGGGAGGTGGTGAACCGCAGATCAATTAACTAGCAAACAGGCGAGCTGTGAGCAAAGTGGTGACTTGAATGACATCCCTTCCTTAATCGGGTCGGAATATGAATCACCTGAGCAGACCAAATTTCGATTTTGTGAAGTATAATATAACAAGTTTATAAACATAGGATAGTTATTAGTTTTTAGAATTACGAGATACATGTATTGTTGAGTTTTATAAATTCTTTGTAATATTTATTTATAGTGTATTTTGCTTTTCGTCCGTGAATATTGTAGGTAATGAAACCTAACCATATTTTGTGTGTATAATTTGTTCCATAAATAATCTAATCTTAATTACATTTTTTTTCTTACAAAATCCTAAAACCTCTTTCTTGCCTAATAATCTCATTCCCATAGTTTAGAATAATAAATAAATAAATTAAATATATCTATGTAATAATATCCGACACTCATCCTAAATTCGAGCAACATATAATAACTACGTAAAGAAATGAAGAAATGACACTATCGACTATACAATCCATAAGGCTGATATTTAACCACAATAATTTCACGACACATTTCTAATTAAGATCAAAACCACCGAAGGAACCTCTCTTTTGTTGCTCCATTTCTGCTTCTCTAGTTATCGTATTTTCCCTTTCTTCATCTTCCACCATCTCGACGGCAAGGTGATCGGATTCGGGTACTCGATCAAACATTACCGAATGAGACGGATCGAGGCTGAAAGAAGGTGAAGTTCCGAAGGCAGATGCGGTCTCAAGTGAAGGCCGTGCTGAAATGTAATTACTTTTTAGGGCGATTTTTTTCTAGCATTGGCTCGCCATCTTTTTAGACCTTCCACCACGTTTTCAGGGAACACAGCTTTCTTCATTGATGTCCCCATCTGTTAAAAACATTAACTTGCAATCGGTTAATAACAATTAACTTAAACCCTAATGTATCTTTGGATTTATCAATTTTAATTTTACATTATATTCAAACTCGAAAAAGATCTTAATTTTGTTATTTTGAAATATTAATATCGTATCAATTAGTTTTTATTGAATTTAATAGTTCGTGAATTCTATATTATCCGTGAATGCTTCACATTAAATCTAAACTAACATTTAACATCTAACCTAACAATCAAATATAAGAACATCTAAAACATGCAAATATACATGCAATTTAAGTTCGGGTTGAATCAAATGATTACGAAATTGAAAACAACGATGAAATTACCTGAGTGACTAAAGCATAGAGAGGCAGAGTAACATATCCACAAAGGATGTGAACCAAAACTCCCATTACTACTCTTATCACAATGTCTTTAGTACTTCGATGGAAACACGATGTTAATCCAAATTCATACTGCATATTTTATAACAAAAATGTTCAAAAAAAAATTAAATGGAAAAAGGAAAAAGTGTAATCAGCTGCAGAAATGCTTACCCACGTCCAGGTGAAGAATGCTAATTGAAAAGAGTTCTGCAAATTAACAAACAAAAAAAAACATGATTTTTTTTATTATTAGGTTTTCGGAAACAATCAAAAGGGAGTAGAAATGGAAGGTTAAAAAAAAAAAAGGTGACCTGAAACAAAATGAAGTGCATAAGGTGGAGAAGCAGTTTAGGCCAGCCAAACCAGAAGAAATCATCACTAGGCCTAACCAGAAATGTTCCTCTCACTACTTGGGACCTGTTATGGCTGTCCAAACACATCCTTGTTATGATGCCTTGTAGTTGTGTCCCAACCACCAATAACATCTGTTAAGCGTTACATTTTACGTTATGTCTAAAACCTGTATCTCGATATAAATATCAGATATGAATATAGCTGACACTTGTGTTTTTGAGCATAAGTTGTTTTACTTACCAGTAGTGGAATGAAAGGAAGCCAGAGATAATTATGAAAATCTGAAAATTACATTTGAAAAAAAATGAACTGGTTTTAGCATTAACAGGCTTAATTGTAAAATTGCATATATATATGTATTGTTTTGAGATAATTACCATGTGCATTGAAGAATATGAACAACACTGAGAAGATCCAAATCCAGAGGCTGAAACCAGTGGTTAAATATATCATTATCAGATTCAAGTATAATATGTATGGGAGGAAGACAAGCATCTATTCGGTCGAGTGGTAAAAGTAAGGTTTCGGAAGAAGACAACGTTGGACCGGCTTTATCTCTCATTTAGGAGTTCGATTTATTGGCTCGATTCTAGATTTAATCGAAGTTGACTGTAATTACTGAAAACCGGAGGTCTGAAGGGGAAAACACACACACAAACATGAAGATGGTTCATATGAAATAGACCAACCTTATCCCCACAACCACTCCAAAGTCCTTTTCCAAAGCTCTTTTTATGTACTTTTGGAAGTCAAAATTGCTTCCCTCTGAAAAATGGGCCTGGGAATATATACTAAGAGTTCAAAATTTTGGATCAAAATGAAGTGGTCAAGTGCTTATATTATTACACATTGTCAATATTACCGTAATGAATCGATGTCTGAGCGTGAAGTAGTCCACTTTGGAAACAGATGAATAGAACTGTCGAACAAAACATGCCTGCAAGAATAATACATGTCAACCAAACATCGTCATCAGTTTTTAACAGGTTTTCATGGTTTTTTATGTTTATGATAATTGACATGATCACAGTTTTCTGGCAATAAAACGAACCGGCCAACGAAGAAACTTGTGTTCACTCCAGAATCTCAGGTGTCGCCTTGCAAATGATGTTTGATGGATAAGTTGGAACCTCCGAGGATCTAATTGTAATGGATGAAAGTAAGATGGTTCATAAAGCAATTTCACAGTAATATATGTATAGAATACTGATGATCATTAGCTGAAATTATAATAGATAATAAACCTCGGGTTGCAACTTGCAATCGAGTTAATGTTAATTCAATCTTGATTCTGAGTTGATTGAGGGATTGTGTTAGT
Source organism: Gossypium hirsutum (assembly GCF_007990345.1). Taxonomy (NCBI): domain Eukaryota; kingdom Viridiplantae; phylum Streptophyta; class Magnoliopsida; order Malvales; family Malvaceae; genus Gossypium; species Gossypium hirsutum. The sequence continues at coordinate 2,648,293 of NC_053433.1, forward strand.
CGTTAATTTTTATAAAATTAATTGAATTAATAGATTTTTTTTATTTAAATACACATACTTTTATGTACATTTAAGGTTGAAGTCAGAAAAATTTTTGAGAGCCGAAATTAAATTGTTTATTGTTATGATAGTAAAAATGTAATTTTATCATTTTAATAACCTATATCTTTATAATTTAAAAAGAATCAAAATTTTTTATCACCCCCAGATTCGTCACTACATGCATTATTGATAAAAGTTCCAACTTCTTTAAGAAAAATCTGTGAAGTATTGTATAGAGACGAAGTCAAGGGCTAGCGCCTTGACCCCTTGGTCAAATAGAAAAATATTATTAGTACTACAAGTATTAATCATTCATTTTAAGGCCTTTAATCATTCAAATAAATGAAAATTTTGTAATTTTTGCTCATCCTAAAAATTAATTATATAATCTAAGTTCTCTCAAAATAAAATTTTTAGTTTCAATTCCCTTAAAATTTTAGAATTTTATTTTGATCACCTAAATAAAATTTTTATCTTCATCCCTAGACCCGAAGTGTTTATACTTAGTTTTAACTCTAGATTTTATCTCTCGACTTTACTGAACGCCTCAAGGGGCATGGATTAAAACCACATCAATTTTATCTCTCCAAACTCTTGACAAAATCGAAAGATAAAATTCAAGGCTAAAACCAACGAATGTATCTCAAAACTAATATTCTTGTCCAACCTTCTCAACAGTTCCCAACCCCAATAGCTTACCATTTGAGAAAAGATATTCCAATGTTGTTGTTTCAGCTTCCCAAGATTTCCATCTTCTCATCTGTCCAAAAAAACAAAAAATCAAAGCAATAAATGTCAAACACAAGTCGCATTTTCCCACTTAGCTTTCTGAGAGAAAATTTTACTTTCTACGGAATTTCCTCTCACAGTTCCCCTTTTCCATTTAGTAGCTGATTTTGATTTGTATTGCATTATTTTAGGGGGAATAACCAGAGTCAAAATTAAACCACCAAACACCCCATTGCTGTCCTTTTTACATTAAAAGAAAGATAAGAAGATAAGAGATTAACATGACCCCTAGAGAGAATAGTAAAAGGACTTGGTAGAATTAACATTTTATTTAAAAAATAAATATTAAAATTTTACATTAATTTTTTATTCTACGTGTAATTATATATATTAAAAAAATGAATATATATCAATTTATTTTTATATTGAATAAGTATAATTATTTGTATATGTAATATAATAATGTTAGTTGTTCCTGAAAATTGAATCAAATTAAAATATCATGTATAAAAATGCACATAAATTAAAGTACAAGTATATCATTACACATTAAACTAAAGTTCATGTGTAATTTTGAGATTTATCCATTTAAAAATTATATAAAAAATATTTTTTTTTCCATTTGTAGAACCATAAAAGCTTTAAAGATATTAACTTTGTTAAAAAAATAAATGACATTTTTTAAATAATAAATGTTAATTGATGGCAAAAAAAAAATGTTAACTCTATTAAAATTGAAACTAAATAAAATTTAATTTTTGATAATTTATCAAAAATATAAATCATTGAAAAAATTGAAAATGTTACCTTTGCCATTCCAAGACTGAATGTAAGGACGCAAGACAAACAATGGAAGAAAGCCAGAGTAAACATCAAGTATTGAAGTTCCTTCACACCTTGTCTTGACAACAATGATACCTTTCCCTGTTCTAAAAACCAAACATAAACCCCACTAATCCATTACTTAAAACACGATTAATGAATATGATTAATGTTTGAATATAATAGTATACGTACCTGTTCTTGGCATTTTGCTTCTTCTTCGCTATCATTTAAAGGATCATTGCAAGGGAGAAAAGTTTCGCCTACGTTCTTCGGGATACAAATGTTTGCTATTCGCTTTTTGCTTACAGTTAATAGCAATGATATGAAGCCCAACAGCATTAATTCTAAGTGCAAGAATGTTAGTTTTATTCATAGTTAGTAACACATAGAAAGGATGATAAGAAGATGTTGATACACAGAGGACGTTGTGGTGGCACTGCAATTCTTTTGAGAAGTTTGGGGGTTGAAAAGAGCTTAAAACACCTCAAAGGATGGTGGACAGGTAACAAGGATTGTATCAGGCTAGGTGTACGCTCGTCGATCAAAGGGTTAATCTCGAGAGAGGAGTCACCCACAAGGCGGTCCTCCGTGTGAAGTGAAAATGTTTGATTTTAGTTTGGATTAATCCTCACCTGATTTGATCTTGTCAAGGGCTTGAATGAGTGACTTCCTTCTTTTCTTATTGAAATACTGAAAATTTAAGGGGAAAAAAAGAGTGATTTTTGTAGATAAAACCTTCATTCATGGGTTACAGTCTGTAACATACCTTAGCCAAAAGATGAAGCAAATACTCAAGAAAGATGGAGACCACAATCAAGAGAAAAACAACCGTGGCAACAGCCCATGTCGGGGTTGTTTCGAGTGTTGTTTCAGAGCTCGTCGTTGTCGTCTCTTCCTCATCTGCCATGTCCCCTTTTTTTTTTTTTTAATGTCTGAAACACCTGGACTTTGTAATTATTTGTGGAAATAATAGACGAAATATATATAAAGTAAAAACAACGCAGGGTTCTCGGTTAGCCAACACATGGTGTTTTGTGTAAAACAGTGATTCGATTTCCTGATACTGTTTTTTTTCTTACGGAATCCATTACGTGCGACATGACAAAGTTGAAAAGAAGTTGAATCTAATCACCAATTCTTAACACACCACAAATATAATAAATTTCTAATTAGACAGCTATTTGGTGATTGGTGAAAATTTTATGGGGTTTTGGTTGTTTATGTGGAACTTTCTGAGATTTTTTCCGACTTGTCTTAGGAATAACTTAAGAATATTAATTGTTACGAAAACAGATTGAATGAAAAATTATATATAGAAATATCCGTTTGTTATACTACTTGACGGTGTTCCTTATCAACTAGCGGCACCATTTTTTTTCCCTTAATCATCAGTGTTTAAAAATAATAAATTTTTAATAGTGTGACTTGATATAGTGGCGACACTAGACTAAAGTACGATTATATAAAACATTGAAGAAGTTAGTGAAGCAATTATCCTTTTTAGATTGGCTTAAGAAAAGGTGTTACCATCAATGGTTTTTGGTATATTTGCATGTTAATTCTGTCTCTTTTTGAAAAAAAACCCTTCTCATTTTTTTTATTTTTTAAAAACAATAAAATTAAAAAACTATATAAAATTCTTATTTAAATTACCCAAATATATCCCTAAAAAAATTTCCTCAACTTTATCTAAATTCAAATATAATGTGGTGCCGCCTAAAATTATTATTTTTTTAAATATTGAGAATTGGGTCATAATCAGAGGGAAAAAGGAGATGGTGTCATCGATTGGTCAAGCAACACCAACGGGTACTATAGCAAACGGGTCATTTTCGCATATAATTTTTCCTCTAACCTATTTTCTTAATTAATTAATATATTTAGGTTATTTATATAAAAAAAAAAGTCAATCCATGTATGTATATATTTGTATAATCAATGTTGAAAAGTGAAAACATTCAGGGCACGTTTGGTTCGCTGCATTGGATTAGAGGCGTATTGGATTAGAGGTGTATTGGGATTAGAGGTGTATTGAATTAGAGATGTAATAGCTAATCCACTGTTTGGTTGAATGTAATGGAATAGAGGCGTAATAGTAATCTTGTGTTTGGTTGAATGGAATAGAGGTGTAATAGCATAATAGAAAAAACTAAAATGACTAGAATACCCTTAGCATAAATTTGTTTTGGTAAATGATTATTGTTATTGTTATTTAAATTATAATAAGATTTTTATTATCAATAATAAATAATTTAATCATATTTAAACATAATTATTATTAAATATATTTTAATTACAATATATAATTTAATAAAATTCTTAATAATTAATATTCTTATATTAATTTACTGAAATCATAATATATGATACTGTAAAATATAAATTAACATAATTATTATTAAATATATTTTAATTAAACTATATAATTTAAAAAATTCTTAATAATTAATATTCTTATATTAATTTACTCAAATCATAATATATGATACTGTAAAATATAAATTAACATAATTATTATTAAATATATTTTAATTAACTATATAATTTAAAAAAATTCTTAATAATTAATATTCTTATATTAATTTACTCAAATCATAATATATGATACTGTAAAATATAAATTAACATAATTATTATTAAATATATTTTAATTAACTATATAATTTAAAAAAATTCTTAATAATTAATATTCTTATATTAATTTACTCAAATCATAATATATGATACTGTAAAATATAAATTAACATAATTATTATTAAATATATTTTAATTAAACTATATAATTTAAAAAAATTCTTAATAATTAATATTCTTATATTAATTTACTCAAATCATAATATATGATACTGTAAAATATAAATTAACATAATTATTATTAAATATATTTTAATTAAACTATATAATTTAAAAAATTCTTAATAATTAATATTCTTATATTAATTTACTCAAATCATAATATATGATACTGTAAAATATAAATTAACATAATTATTATTAAATATATTTTAATTAAACTATATAATTTAAAAAAATTCTTAATAATTAATATTCTTATATTAATTTACTCAAATCATAATATATGATACTGTAAAATATAAATTAACATAATTATTATTAAATATATTTTAATTAAACTATATAATTTAAAAAATTCTTAATAATTAATGTTCTTATATTAATTTACTCAAATCATAATATATGATACTGTTGATGCTAGTTTTGCATAGATGGTATAATAGACGTACATTTACATTTATATCAGAGGCCACTATCTTACATGATATACAAAATGTATAAGTGGCCTCAACCATTGATGCTAGTTTTCTTTCACTTCAAATTTACATCATGTAAAATATATGCGCCGAACCAGAGTAACATAATCATGAAGTTTGCAAGAACAACACAGGATTCCAAAACCAAAACCAGCAGATTTACTTATCAAACTGTTGCAGCTCAATTTTCCAGGCAGATGCCAATTGTAATAGAAGTTGATCAGGTACTGCGCCTTCCCAATTCTCTGGTGGATCCATCGTGGAAGCTGCTTCATGTAAATTCAACAGAAGCTCTTTCTTCAACTCCATCGTTATACCCAATGCATCATGTCCGTTTTCTATCACCACTTTGACCAGCTGAATAATTACAGGAATTTTTTTTTTAATAGTAAACTTATAAAAGAAAATGTCTAAATAGAGCAGCTTGAAGTAAATGGCTCAAAGATGAAGAACCCATACCTGTTGAATCCAGGATAGACAAATATCAAACAAATCTTGCTCCATAAGAAATTGCACAATAGCGTGCAAGGCTTCATTTGCTATCTCATTTGACAGTTGATCAACCATAGGGCCTGATCTATCCATCAGCTTTATAAGCAAGAGATCATCCCCTGTAGAGAGAACTTCTGCATAGGCAGAGTCCATATCACCTACTTGAAGGGCATGCATTGCATTGCTCCAAGAAGTCCAGACATTGCATTGCATTGCATTGCAGGGCAGAGTCCCCTTGTTTCGAGTTTCTGAAAGAATTCAGGATTCAACTCTCTGTCTGTTAATGCAGGTGATTTCTTCTTTAAAATTACAACTGCTTTGTCAATAATGCTTCCACCTTTGCCTTCAGAAACAGAATCTGAAGTCTGTGTTTTTTTATCACCCGCACTTGGATCTTTGGAGCCATTCTTTTCTGATGATTCAGCTGACTGAGCATTGTCACCATCTACAGCATTGAAACAAGTTTAATCCAATAAGATGAATGACCTACACATCAGAAGGACAACCCGTAACACTTAACTGACACACTTACCATGAGACAAGGCTTTCAGGTCATCTGCAGCTCCATCTTCCCCTTTTCCTGCAATCTTCTTCCATAATTGCAATGCTTCTGTCATGCTATCTCTCACAGGTTTCATCTGGTTGACCAATGATTAAACGTTACAATAGAATAAAATTTCCATGAGGCAGTGTTGAGTAATGTAAATCTGTCATATCTGCACCATTAGAAGAGATGATAGTGAAAGGACTTCAATCCTAACCTTGCTTAATCATAATGTGCTAGCTGAAAGTCCCTTGAAAACCAATTTAGAAAGCATGGATGCATACAGTCCAAACCCACATTTTCTATTAGTCTAAATTCTGTCACACAATTAACCCTAGGATTTCTAATTATATCAAGTTCCTACAAAAAAAAGGAAATCTATGTGGAGGATATACATGTTTTCCCGAAGCAAAGTGACCAGATCAACACATGTAATGAAGAAAAGAAAGTACATGGTCTGGCACCAGTCATGTCCAAAATATGTATCAAAATTTCACAATGAAATCATACACAAGGCATTGATGTAAAAGTAATATACATATATATAAGTATGTATGCATGCATGCAAGAAAAATGACTCCAAAAAGCTACCCTATCAAAGCGACAACCCTCAAGTATGGTTATTGTCGAAGATGCTCTATCTGCAATCAAGTTGCTTGAATGCAGTGCCAATGCACTTAAAGAATCTGCAGCTGCCTTTCTCGTCGCCCAATCTGTGCTCCCAAGGCATTCGTGGATGCTTAGCTGCAATGCTTCCAAGCTCTGAGGTGCAATTGCTCCCACCTACATGCTCATCATAAATTTACAGAACTTCAATTTTCTTTTCCTATTTTTTGACCAAAAAAACAAATTGTTCCTATTTGTGGAATTTTCCATATCTATTCCCCACCTAGCTACCTAATTCACATGATCAAATAAAACAAGATCTACAATACCAGCCAAAAAAACAAGCACAAAGTAAACAATAAAGAAACTACAAGATATTCATTTACGATGATACTTGACATCCACAAAACCAACAACATAAATCATCAATATCCTTATGAATCAAACACAAAACAACTGCAATACACAAACCTGTGACAAACTTGCCACTACTGGCAAAAGGGAAGCCTTGGCCATAAAATTCTGGTTATTCAACAGCTTGCAGATCCTTGGACACAGTTTCTGAAAAGCAGGCAAAGGAGGATCAGATGCACATTCCACCATCTTAGCCATACACGTCGATGCACCAGATTGTACCCCTTTGTTCTGCTCCCCCATTGCTATTTAAATTACAACAGAACAAACAACAGAAATCGAAGATTAGCAGAGAAGAGAGAACAACTTCGAACGGCATGCATTTCTTAAGCCTAACCAACAACAGAAAACACATTTCAATTCAACATGCAATACAAACAGAATAAAATTGGCTAAAACTAACCTATTAGCAAATCGGGGCACAATGAAGAACCTGAAAAAAGCAAAAGGGGAAACCGATTAGATAAAAACAATAGATCATATTTACCTCGAAAGTATTGGTTTTCATCTACAATAGCAAAGGATATTAATCTATCGGGAAACATAGACTAACCGATGACGCAAATCGGCAGAAACTGTGAGCAAATCGGCCGAAATAGAAAAGAAAATAATCGGGGGAGCAAATCGGCAGAAAAGGGAAGAAAATAATACTGGGAAAAAGCAATGAATCAAGGAAGCAATTCGGATGAAGGTGGGAAACGGAAGAGAAACAGAGGGGATCGATTAGGGGTAAAAGAGGAAAGGTTTAGGGTAGGGTCATCTAATCTGAGAATAAGGGGGGAGTAGAAATCGGTGTTTTTCACCGATTAGGGAAGTAAGGGGATAGATGCGTATTAGCAATACGCTCAACCAAACGGCGTCTTAGATTGGTATTAGGTGGGCCCCACCGATTAGGGGTGTATTGGCTTAGCCAATACACCAAACCAAACAAGCTCTCAGATCCAGTTGCAAATTTGTCTAAGTTTCAATCTGTCATTTGATTAGTTTATGAATGTATATGAATAATGCATATTGAAAAGTGAATATATTTAAATTCAATTCGACTCAATCAGTTCGTACCAATTCGCAAACCAATAGACTTAATATATTTCTTGATATCCCAACTAATTGAGTTCAATTAATCATATCAAACACTTCAATTTTAATGCAGTTAAAAAAGTGAATAAAAATGTAGGGATGATGTTTTCTTTTTAAGTTTATACTATACAATAAGCAACAGCCTTTGGAGCAAAGTAGATGTCTGGCGCACTTGGCTTTCTCAATACTCAATAACCATTCTTGACATTAAGTTTTATTGACTTAATTAAAAAAATTAAAAAGTAAAGATTTAATAAAAAAAATATAAAAATAGACCTAATTCAAACTTTTAAAATTTTTGAATTAATGAGAATTTACTAAAATTTTAGAGTTTAATTATAATTTAGAAAATTTTAATAAATTTTTTTAAAATTTTATCTTCACTATTGTATTATTAAAAATGTAATATAACACTGATATTTGTAATCCTCCTCTATCAATGAATATTTTTTTAATAAAAAAGTAGCAGCTGAGAACCGCATATATTGCAGTTCCACAGAGCATTGAAGGACAAGAATATATGTCTGGTGGCTACGAGGTCAAAATTTTTGTCCTCTAACTGTCATCACAAGTCATATTTCTCACATCAGCAATGGGTTCTATGTTAGTTTCAATCTTGAAGTCAAAGAATTTTACTTTATAGATCCTTGCAAAATTTATATTAAAAAATATTAGATTAAATTATTAATTTTTCTAAATGGTTAAAAAGTAACGTTTTTTAAAATGAACTGTAATTGATTATGTCAAAGCATTGATTTATCGATCTGATTAATTTAATTAAATAAATTTTAAAAAAATCCCAGCTTAACCACTTATTCAACTAATTTTTGAACAATCTAATTGTAAATTCTAATTATATACGTTGTTTTTGACACAATACTTAAAACTATCCATAATTATTTCTCAACCCATAAATAAAAAAATAATATACTTCAACGCACTCGAACTAACATATCAATCGAGTTAAGTCTCAATTGACAGTAGTGTCATCATTCTTTAATACAAGGTTTAAGGTTAAATTACAACTACAGTAACATATAAATACAATTCATAAAATACAAGAACATATATAATTAAAATGTAGTAAGCAAAACATGGCAACATTCAATGTGACAAAGAGCGGATTATATGGAACAGAAAGCGCATGAGGCTTGAATGGAGAATAGTAGAGTACCACCACAGAGGTCAATACATTACATGGTGTTTTTAACATATCCATAGAGCAGTTAAAAGTTAGAATCAAAGTCGTTTCATAAAATTATTACAAGTTTTTTCAGTTTTAGGTAATGGAAAACTAGATTCTTGCAATAAAAATACATGCAACTTGGCCAACCATAGGGCATCTTTCTATGCTCAAACATCAGCTGCATAACGTTTAAGACAATGTTGCAGAGTTCCCTGTAAAAAGAATGTCCGAAAAACTATCAAATGCCGAACCAACTTGAATACAAAAACTAAGAACCAACCATTTTCAATAAAACCCTGACTATAGAACTCCATATTTGTGGACCCGAACAAGCTATTCTGTGATTAAACTACAATGCAATATAAAAAAATGCATATCTTTGACAGCATAGAGATTGCTTACTTTTAGTACAATTGCTTCCAAACTGTGCTTGTCACTGCTGGAGGATTTGGATGGAAATTTTCTCCGATACAAGGTAAAAGCGATCCACGACCCAATGATAATGTTGCATGTACCACGCTGTCTTCCTTAGTTGCATCAAGATCTCCTTCAGTTAAGGAGAAACCAAAAAGCCTGCAGCTATTTTTGCAGGAGGCTAATTCTTGATTGGTCCCAAAAGAAGGTTGAGCTGCCAGAGGTTGTGAATCATGTTCGCTGATTGACGATGACAGTAACTTGGCTCCATAAGTTTCGGGCACACGAAAAGAACTCACTCCCCGCTCCATTTCCTGGTTGAAGTTACGAGCAGGATTGAAGTTCGGAACTGGATTGCTTGCTTGTTGGAACATCAACACAGAAGACGGTGAGGAAACTTGCACAGATGGTTGTACAGGACTATGTGTATTATATCCCTGCATCGAGGAAGACCATCCACTTCTAGTTCCCGACATTTGCCCAACATTAGTGAGACCAGCACTGTCATTTCCTCGAGTCTCTTCCATAGTTGAGCCTTTTCTATACAGAGAGCTTAGAAAAATTTCTTGACCTTGCAAGACCTTATGGAATCCAAAAGATTCCCCAAAGCCTACACCTTTATACGAAATAACGGGATTCAACGGAGGGTCTCTACCAACATTTCCAATTGTAGCAATGCCAGAACCATTAGATCCAGGAAAGCACCGTCGTATTTCAGACCGATGCATGTTGTGACTATCAGCACCATTATAAAGAGTGCTAAAACCCAATATTTCTTGACCTTGCAAGACCTTTTGGAACCGCAAAGGTTCCCCAAAGTCGGGTGCTCCAATTCCATCTGTTATAATTGAATGAAGGACCGAGTCAAATAACATTGTGTAACACGGGAAGAGAACTAGTTATGGAAAAGAACCTACCAGGAACCATAAATTCCGGTTTTCCTGAAGGCAATCCAACCCTGTTCCTTTTCGAACAGGGTGAGAGCAAGCAGTTAGAACTAGAAATAGAACCGGAAAGTTCAATTTCCCAGGGAGAAACCCTCCCGTGCTTGTTGGCATCAATATCATCCCACCTCACCTGCAAAAATGAGTCAGAAAGAACCATTAGATGACCTCTAGCAATGTTCTGATAAATCAGAAATAATGAAGATATATCGAACACATACCGACAAGCATTTCCATTTTGACCCAGGCCATCTAACAGGATCCAAATCACTAGTTCCAGTTATGAGTCCCGAGGATCTGCAACAAAAGAAAACTTCAATCAAGGACCTGATACATTGGTAGTGTAGGTCAAAGATAATATAATTTTAACTCAAAGAGTTGCGGGTTCAATCGGGTCACACCTTCGTTCTGGTGCATTTTCAGTTTCAAACCGCATTTTGAACCTCATTCCAACAGAAAATGAATGATCAAGGCTCTTCCTGAATTTACAGACCGGAACTATGAACTCCGATGAACTAGCCCTGCTACACATAAAAAAGATAAGCTATTCCGTTCTCTGGGTGAAAATGAAACAGTTAGATATAACAGTAAGACTAAGGAACGAGCTTAGGAAGATTTCAACAATAATACTGGTTTGTATATGACACGTATATCTACACTAAAGACAACTTTAGAAACTTCTCTATATTAGGTCTTAAACAATGTCTGACCAAGGTATAGTACACTTGGGCTTGAAGCGAACGGGAAATAGAGGAAACAAGTGAGAAATGCCAGCCTAATGTTAAACACTTCAACCCCGAGCATTAATGTGCATATCACAGTTCAATTTGTATCTTGATAATATTGCTTGTGTAAACAGCAACATACCTTGGATTGTAGTAAATGCTGAAAACACTTTTCATAGATATAGCATGGACCGCATCTGCAAAAGTTCTGCGGTTCAACTGCTTGCTGCACAAAGAAAGAAAAGAAGCCCCGTTTTTAATTTGGGCAGCTCTTCGGATTCCCAGCCTCAGTTCTCCATCCTCGCCTCTGCTATCAACAATAAATAAGATTCCAATAGGATATTAAATAAGCCTTCACAAAAGGAAAACCTTTGAACCTAAGAAAAAGCACAGCATCTCCGGATACGAGTTTCTTCTTGTTTACGAAAGCACTCCACCCAGTAGTGAGCAAATGCCTCCGTGGTTGCCCTACACGATCCAAAAAAATCTTAGTAACAAATAGATGAAATCCATAAGCATTCGTTCCATTAATTTAGTGTATATACCTCTATAAATGTGTCGAAATCTCCATTCTACACCGTGTAGATCTTTTGCAACGAGCTCTTGTGATGGCCTCTGCTGATCATAATCCTATAAATCCAATTAACTTAAAATCAAAATCCCATACAGAAGAATGCTTAACGAAAACATACCAAAGTCTTGTAAAAATAATATCGAAACAAGAGTACAAGAGAATTACCAAGGGAGCGAAGCAGTCCTCGGCAGCTCGACGTGGAACGGAGAAACCACCATGAGTACTGGTATCGGAAGCCGTAAGGGTCTTACAGAACATGTGCGGCGTGGCTAACTTCATATCTGCTTCGGCATCCTCATCGTCACCATCTACCTCTTGCAAATTCTGCTCAGTTTGCTGTATTATTACATAATTTACACAAAACCAGGCACAAAATTTGTAGGTAAAGAAAATAGAAATCACCTTGCAACCAAACAGGAAATGCATTAACCAATAAAAATGATAAACCAAATTAAGAATTAAGTTAAATGAAGGACCTAAAGTAAAGCATATTGATTCAAACTGATTACACACACATATATATTACTTATGGTTTTACTATAATCAAACCACTGAAGTAAGCAATACAAGAAAATGGAATAAAAACTAACCTCATTATCAGGAACCAGTGAAACTTGAGCATAAACCTCATCTGTAGCACCCTCAGCCTACCAACAAAAGACAAGCATTTCATAGCAAATATTATAACAAAAAACATAAATTTTCAATAAAAATATTAATTTTACATGGATTTTCTTGAAAGTTGAATTAAACCCAGAACCCCCCAAAAAATTTGAATAATTAAAACCCAAGAAACCACCAAAAATCCAAACTTTATAGCTCTTACAAACAAAATAAAAGCGACAGCTTTGAAAAAAACATGTATATAAGTAGCTTACATGGAGCTTAACATCAAGAACCCGACAAAACACATGAGGAGGAAGATCATAAACTGAAGCTAAGCCGGAAAATTCGGCAGCTTGTTCCAAGTGGCCTTGAGGGAAGTACACCACTACACTTCCTTTCTTTGGTAAAGATATAAGTGGACCAACACAAGCATGCAAAAGCTCTAAACAAACTGAAGAACTAAAACCAGAAGCACTCAATACAGAAGATGGTGATAAAGAACAAGACGACGGCGTTTCATCTTCTTCAGTAGTGTTCAGATCGATTAAACACCCCATTGGGGGAGTCAAAGAAAAAGGGGTTTTCTCAAAAAGTTAGAGAAAGCTTTGGGTTCTTTTTTGTATTTGTAATGGAAGTGAGTTTATGAAGAAGAAGAGCATTTCATGACTGCATATTTAGAGAGCATGGTTTTTTTTTTTTGCCAAACTTTAAAGGAGTCGATTGTCGAGAGACCCCTTCAAAAGAAACCAAAAGAGAAAGCTTTTTTTTTATGGGGGGGATGGGGGAGGGTAGTCTTGTTTTAGATATCAAAAACAGAAGCTTTAATTAAGAAGACTTAATAATTAGATTTAGATATGTACATGTAAACAGTAAAAGATATATTTGGTGAACAGTACAAATTTATATAGAAGGAAAATTATATTGGATTATTGGAAAGTAGGTGGGTATTTTTGATGTTTTATTTTTGGGTGTTTTCTTGACTGAAAGGTCTGCAAGGAAGCAGAAAGCAGTGCTGCCACTGCTGCTGCTGCTGCTGCAATGCTGCGCCTGCTGTGAGTGATGTGTGGCAGAAAGAGAGAGTGAGTGAGTAACCAGGAACTAAAGAGAGCTTTGAAAGTCAAGTAATTATATACAAAAATAAAATAAAATATTACAAACATGGAAAAGATAAAAAGTTTTAAGGTATAGAATAAATATATAATTTTTCTCGTGCTTGTTAAGACATATGAATAAATTCAAAGAAAATAATGGAATTTTTTAAATTTGTATAATTTTGAATTAAATATATCTCTCTCATTTTATTATTTTAATTTGATATAATTAATTTTTATGTGTTAAGATAAAAAATAATAATTTTTTTATTTTATTTTTATTTTGTTCTATGGAGAATACTCATTTATTTTATTTTTTATTTAAGCACACATTTAATTTCTGAACTTATTTTTTTTTCAACTTGTTCTTTAATTTTTTTTTCTATTTTAATATAAATTTAAATGGACTATGTGTTTACTTGCAGTTAATGTAAAAATAATAATGACGGTGATATTAGGTATTGTAACGTGAAATAAAAAGTAAATTAATCGCAACATCCATTCAAACTCATCATTAGTCTTTCAACTTAACAATTTCTCAATTTCGATCATTACGATGATACGACGTATCATGTAATCACTCATTTTTTTATATAAAAAAATATATTATTAAGTAATGATACGGCACGATACTAAAATATCATATCGTCAACATGAAGTAAAAAAAAAATTGTCAATTAATGTAAAAATTTTATTTTATTTTTTATCAAATTTAAAATTTGGTTTATTTTTACTCTTAATTTTTGAAAATTTAAGTATAAATGTAAATTCTTCGAACTGCTTAATTAAGCTTAAAATTAATCTCTCTCTCTCTTCTTCTTTTTTTTTTTTTTCTTTTTCAACTCACATCCTTCCTTCATTGATCCTCTATGCTTTTATCAGTATTCTTGATGCACCAATTAAACATCATTTCTTGAGTATCACAGCAATAAGCTTTTTTCTCTCCTCCTTTACTTTCTTGTCTTTTCACTTTTGACATTTTTTTCCCCGGAAAAAAAAAGATGGAAATTCCTCTATATCCACAAATTTTATTTCTTATTGACTCAAAATCTTGACTTTTGAGTTTATTAACAAAAAATAACGTGATTATTGCTTCATGTTTAATAATTTTTTTTTCTAATTTTATCTTAATTTTAAAGTTAAATTACATTTTTTTAATTGATCAAATAAGTCGAATTTTTAAATTTTAGGGAAATAAATATATTTTGAAGAGAGTTTGTGAAAATATGTCCAGTAGACAAACACGTTTTCTATACAGTTAGTAAGGAAACATCTCCAGCTAGTCGCGCTATTCTTAACATATCAACAGGAAAGTACGTCTAGCTGGACGTGTTTTCATACTCTCCTCAAAAAGTTAATCTATTTAGCCAATAAACTTTTTTTTGACATATTTAATCAATGTGATTATTGAATGCAAAATAATATTAAAATTAGTGAATCTTTTCTAATAAAGGGACAAACTCTTTTTTTTCCCAACTTCATATCCAGCCTATATTTGTTTGAAAAAGCAAAACCCTATAATCTTCAACTTGTCAAGTTGTTAGCCATGAGATATTTACATACATTTATATGTGTATACAAATGGAGATAAAAAGGGGAAGTCATAAAATTTTTTAGAGGGTTGAAATTAATTTATATATTTTTGTGAGATTTAAAATATAATTTTATAATTTTAATAGTTTACATTTTTATAAAATTTTAAAGAATTAAATCAAAATTTTATGATTTTTTAGGGGTCAAAGTATAATTTTACCTTATATTAATATAATTTTTTTTTATAAATTGTAAGTTAAATTTTTTATGTTAGTGGGTGGGCCAACCCCCACTGTCCTCTTGTGGGGAATGATCTAATTGCACCAATCTAAAACTTAAGTGATTTTAAATAGTATCATACAATTAATATTTTAATGATCCAACTGTTAAATTTATTAATATATTTGTACTTATCATGTATGTAAAATTTTAAACCGATTCAACATCTCTATCATATTTATTTAAAATATTGTCTATATTAATATATATTTAACGAAAAAATTTTTACGTAAAATGAATAGTTAAAAATTTTTAATTTATGTCAAACTTGACATGTATAATCTATACAATATTGGATTATTAAAATATTAATCGTAAAAAAAATACGAAATAATAAATTACAGTAATATAAGTAAATCCCTCCCGTATATATATACAATATTTTCTTTTCTTCTTCTTCTTTTTCATAATTTCTGCTTTGAGCAAAGTTTTGACTTTGATACATAGTTTTGTAGGCCACTAGGGTGTTTTCTTTTTTTGCTTTTCTTGGGTAAAAGGCAATTACAAATGCAAGGACCCATTGTGCCTTAAACCAACAATGGAATATGACAATCATGTTTAGAATTAATTGACCCTTCTAATTTGTGTGCTTAGGGTGACAAAAAGCTAATCTAATCTATGTCACTAACTTGAAAACATCAATTTGTGATACTGTATTGCAATCTTATCCCTTAATTAAGGGATAATAGAAACGGAACATCATCAGTTAAATATAACCGAGTCTGAAGGTCCGTTAAATATTCGAAAGGGTTTTAAAAAAAATATTAATTTTAAAAATTAAGTTTAAAAACAGTAAATAAATTATGTTTTAAAATATGAGTCGGGGGCGTACTCTAATATTTAAAATCTGAACTTGTTTTCTAAATTTATAATATTTTGTTTTTATATTTAATGTGACTTATATTACATGAAAAATAATGTAAATGATAAAATAACACATGTTAAATTCACAATTTGTTTATATTTTAAATTTTATTAAAGGAAACGAAAATAAAAATAAATTAATTTGAAATTCTTCAGATTAAGTTCTTGCTTTCAAATTATATATTATATTAATACTCTACTAATATAGTCGTAAGATATGCATTTCACTTTCATAATTTATATCATAAATGAAACCAAAATTCAAAATTTATTAATTTAATTTTAATTGGTAGAAGGAATTTCATTACGAAAAATACAATGGAGAACTTTATATTAAAAGTTATACTGCATTTGATTCCCTTTACTTAAAAATGTACAAATTAATTTATGTATATTAGATCAAAGAATAGATTGATCCTTCTGTTTTCTCTATAAATCGGTTTGGGTTTTCATTTGAGTTTCATTTTTTATGATTTTAATAGATATTAACTACTCAAAATCTAGAATTTGAGTTTATAAATTATTTTATTTTATGTTATTGGAAATTTATTGATTTATTATTTAATTATTGGAAAAGTTAATATTTAAATTAATTAGAATAAAAATATATAATTTAATCAATTCTAAATTTAAATTAAAGTACATTAAAAATAAATTTTAAATTATTTGATACGAAATTAAAATAAAAATAAAATGTAGACACTAAAACGACATCGAACATCATGATTCTACAACGTTGAAATGGAATGGAATGTTTTAGAGGCGGTTGGAATGAACGCGCTGTATAAGAGCGTGGGAAAACAAATTTATATATTTCCATTTTTTTCCCTCACTTTAATCTTTGGCGTCAGTCTGTGAGTCCCACCCACCGCACTAAGATTGTTTGATTATTAGACTTTGGGTGTTGATTAGGGTTTCCTCTCTACTTTAACAACCATTCATCTCAAATCAAACCCATTAAAAATTAATTAATGAGCAAAAACATGTTAATCTAATCATGTTTAAACAAGGAAGTAGAGTTTTTTTTTTAAATCGAATTGATAATCGACTCCATCGTATCATCAAATTTTAAATTCGATTTGATTATTCTTTTTATTTTAATTGAATAAAAATTTAAAATTTTAAAAAAAATAAAATTGGTACAACTAATTTAATCAACCAATCTGTAAGTCAGTCGGTCCATTAAACTGTTATTGATATAGGACATATTTTTACTAATAAGTCTTTATTAAGTTTGATGTCACGAGTTAATTAAACATCAATTTATTTGAATGAAACTATTTTAAGGATGCTTTTGTCATTTCATATCATTTATATATAAAAAAAAGTAAAATTACAAATAGAAAATTATAGCATACGCTGCGTATGTAGTTTTTTTATATCTCATAAACAAGTTGAGATTATGACGTGTTTCAAAATGTATAATCAATAAATAAAAACACGTCACAACCTCAACATGTTTGTAGATTCTAAAAATTTCCACAAGCAATTAATATAAATACATATAATGAGATTTGAACCTAAGCCTTATAATTTTTAACATCTGTATTTTACTATTCAACTAACATTTTATTTGTTAATTATATATATATTTTTTTAAATACACCCTACATAGGATGTATATGTATGGATAAAAGTGATAATGTAACTTTTGGCCCTTAAACATAGTAAGTAAGTCCACATTGGCTCATGAACTTGACAACTAGATTCACTTTGGTATATTTACTTTTTTTTGTTCACTTTGGCACTTGAACTTAACAACTGAGATTCCATTTTGATCCCTGAACTTGAAAATTCTAAAAGTTTGATGATATGGCACTCTGAATTTGAAAAAAAAAATAGATGATGTGGTACAATCTCAAACTGTCATATTAAATGCTTTAATAACCAAACCGATGGTTGAACAGGTTAAACCAATAGTTCTCAATTCAACCAATTCGATCGATTTGATGGTCAGACCAACAATAATTAAATAATTGATTAAAAACATATAAATATATATATAGATCGATTTTACTTGCCTTTTTAGAGTTCTGTAAATTTTTAATTAACTATTTAATTATTATTGGTCTAACGGTTCAACCGGTTGAAGTAATTGAATCAAGAACTTATGGCAAACCTGTTCAACCATTGATTCGGTTATTAAAACATTGAATATGACACTCTGAGATTATACCACATCACCATCTAGTTTTTCTATTTTTCAACTGATGATGTGGCACAATCTTAGAGTGCCATATCATCAATTTTTTAGAATTTTCAAGTTCAAAGATTAAAATGGACTTAGTTGTCAAGTTTAAGGACTTATGTGAACCTACTTGTCAAGTTCAAGGACTTATGTGAACCTACTTGTCAAGTTCAAGGGCCAAAAAAGTTACAATACCCCCTTTTTTTCATGGTTATTAACATAATGTACTTAAATGAATAATATTTTTCAAGTTTAAGGGTCAAAATGGATAAAAAAAAGTTCAGGTGCTTATGTGGATCTACTTGCCAAGTTTAGGAGCCAACAGTTACATTATCCCTGTAACGACTTGACCTCGACCCAACTCACCGAGTCTGGATCTCGGGTGTTATTACACATAACACTTAATGAAATTCAAAACAGTAGACAAACACTCTCTACTCAAAACATTTTTATTATCATTTATTTTAAAGACTTAATTTCAAATAAACAAAAGAATATTTAAAATTGAATTATTGCATCACATTTGGTACAACACATTACATCACATAATTTTACTAAAGACACTATTAAGGCGTAACCTTACAATACGCCACTTTTCCACTATATGCATAAAACCCATTTCATGGCTACATTGGTGTACTCTTGGCATAGTCCCTCCTGGCGCATTCTCTTACCATATCACCTGAAACAATAACAAGCATTGTAAGTTTAAAGAGAACTTTGTAAGAGTTAATACAAAATACCTTGGTGGATTCTTTTATACTATTTGAAGAACATCTGTATGCCAACTACCCTTTTTAACCATTTACTTTTTTCGGGCGGATACTATCACAATTTCAGTCTTACACTTACACGCTAACTACTATACTTTTAATCATACCAATTCTCTCTTAACTACTTAACTAACTTAAGATCCTTCCAGACATTACCTTAATCTCTTCTTTCTTCTTAGAACCACAAAGGTAATTTTCAAAGAATATCTCTTTAGAGTCTGCAACATACAAACCATCTTTTCATACATACACATTTGGCGGACATCCATACATATTTAAATACTATCAGTTTACTAGTCAAACAATATTCTCGTTCAATACCCTACAAGATCACACTGATAATGAATTATACAGATTATCTAAATGAATTCTATACAATTTTATTTCAGAACTCCAAATAATCAGAAATACAATAACTCTAATTCCCTAAGATTTCAGAAGATTACATGATACTGTTCAGATATGGCGGATACTAGATAACTCAGATTTGACCCTACATGGTACAAACAAACTTAGACTAATGGATACTTATCTCATTCGTAATTACGAACACGCCTAAATTTCAAAATATCAGGTTATCATAGTGGATACCCTATTTGGACATACAGATACACACTTTTTTTTAAAGAAATTCCCTTAAGACTTATTCAATTACATCATAGATATTTTTTAACTACTTTAACTTCAGACATATCGTAACCTTATCATAGTAGTACAGAGAAATCAAAATTTATCCAGAAGTTATAATAAGTGCAGATAATCTTATTCTACCAGAAAAACTTAACCAATTACGCCACAATGGCTAGACAGAATACGCCATAAAGGCAACATACAAAATTGCGTGTTTAAAGTCCCGGCGGACTTTCACAGAAGGTGCTATGTGTTTCCCCCTCATGGACTTACACATAAGTTTATGTATCGTGATTTGCCCGTCCGATCTACACATTATCGAAGGCTACACCATGAATATTCATACAATCATATATTGTCATGGGTTTCAGCCATATGGATTTGCATATTTTCATGTATCGTGATCTTCCAATCCAGTCTTCATCTTTTTAGAGGCTACACCATGAATGTTTTCATACCATACGATACAATGGGTGTCAACCTCATGGTCTTACACTTGTTTCCATATGCAATATAACTGTCCTGCTAGAGGCATCACAAAGGATCATTGCTTTGCATTTACTTTCCTAGATTTGTTCGCATTCTATACCGATTCATACTTTTTGTATTTCAAACTTTCTTTGCATGCTTACCAACCAACATTCTTTTGAACAGAACTTTGTACATATCATTACAAAACATATATCATATTTACTATACTCATATACTTGCCAATTGTCATAGATCTCATCATCTTTTATATATATATATATTTCTACTTAAACATTTCACATATAAGAGTCGGGTAGAGACTCACTTGATACTTATCTACAATAGTTCGAAGTTTCGAACTCAGACATCTTTCTCTGACTAGCAACAACAACTAAATATGGAATGACTACTGATTAAACTAAGAGCTTTTACTTCCAGCTTAAGGAAGAAGAGATATAATTAAATTTAAAAAAATAATTAGAGAGTAACATCGAAGGAATAAGAGAACTTATCCTACAAACCCTTTTAACACACATATATATGAACCATTTCCTTGTAGTGGAACTTAACAAGTGTCACCAATTTCAAAATTTTCCCTCCTTAATGGTTTATAGTTTTCATGAGAAACATAAGTGAGAACCCTGCATAAAAGATATCAGACTAGTCTATCCAGTTGGTTTCTAACCAGATCACTTAATAACCCAACCAACACAGTACTAAGGCAAACAGGGCGTATTATACATTTGGCGGTAACTCATACCATAATTATCATTTCACTTAACAAAACCTTTCTCTTTAGTTAACAAAATAATCTGAAATAGAATATTCACTTACTTACACAACAGTTACTATATGCCTACACATATACGCCACAAAAGCAAATGGGTGGATTATACTTTGCTAAAGAATTTACCATCTACACCTCTAAATCTTGGGTCTGCCGGACTTGGGGTGTGACAATCCCTATATATAATAGTAGGAATAACAATGGAGCACGAGGAGGAGGATATTACAAGATTCATCATCAATATATTGTTGACATATTTTGTTCCATTTTATCATACATGTTAAAATTTGAATATCACTATTATCTTCATGAATGTTAGATAAGTCCACAACCATCCTGCATTGTCCTACTTTATTTGATATTTTATTCGTTATTCCTAATAATTTCAATGTGCATTTGACATAAAGAATGAAAAAATAAGTTAGGAATGTCCCAACAAAATATTTTAGTGCTTATTGTAAATATATAATTACATTTTTATCCTTTTAAAATATCAAACGAAGTGGAGGAGAACAAGCAAATACCAAAACTGCTCAAAACTCATGTTTCAAACAAAAGAAAAGTTTGCTCTGTCCACCCCATGTTCAAAAAGAAAAAAATTTCTCTATTTGAAATTTATCAAACAGTTTGAATTTTGTAATCTTTGACCTATTTAAGCAGTAATCATGGTTGTTTCAGCCATATTAAATTAATTAGATTGAGATACAAGTTAAAAAAAATATTAAATTAATTGACTCGAATTGATATAGAACAGTTAAATTAGATTTTAATTTTTATAAATTTTAATAATTTATTTAATTAAATTAAATAAATAAATTAATCTAATCAATTTAATTAAATTTAGACGAATAGATGATCTAACCGATTGAAGGGTGGAATTCTAAAGACGTTGGCAGTAATAACATATTATTACAAAATAAAATGAAATGGCAAAAAGAAAAAGACAGAGACCAAAGCCAAAAGTGGTCATAGATGAGTTGAAAGAAAGGAATGATGATGCTCAGTCTCACGTGCACCATAGTATTTAAGCAACAAATAAAAAATTAACAAAAATGAATCCGATAATGCTTGAAATCGATGTCAAAATGTTTTCTTAATCATCATTATATCTTACAATCATGTTCTTTGACTTATGTCTTAAGATAGCTTTTTTTTAATAATATATTCAGATTATTATTTTTAAATAATATTTAAAATTATTTATAATTCACTCCGACTAATAAATAAGAGGATAAAACGTTTCATCGTACTCGAATTCATGTCTTATTATACTGATAACAATACATATATCAATCGAGTTAAGACTCAATAAAAAATATAATAATTTGTTAAATTTGTGAAAAACATGTTTATAAACAAGACATATTATAATATATTGTAATATATATATGAATTTCAACATACATTATTTATGGTAGGCACAAATTTTACAATAAAACACTAAACATATGAATATATACCAATAATAACAACAATATGATTTATGAGAAAAAAATTAGATAGATAAAATAATTTTATTGTTTATTATAGTACTAAATTGATATTAAACTTGTTTTTATTATTATTAATTTTTTAAATATTCAAATAATGTTTTATTAAGTTTAAAATTACACTTTGTATCATATTAATTTGTAATTTTATTATGATTTAAAATTTTCAATTATGATAAAAGATAATTTATTATGATTTAAATTATCGAATTTTAAATTATATTTTTATTTATGTTTCAATAATATAAAACTAATACATAATAGATACATTAACATTTAATTTAAGTATTTTCATTCAATTAATAACTAAAAAATTATTAAAATTTTTTAAGTACAATATTATTGTTTTCATTAAGGGCTTGCTTGTGGTTTGAAATATTTTATTATTATAGTATTTTAATTGTAAAAATAATTAATATAATTTAATTATGATCAATAATTGAATATACTTTATGTTAATTAAATGAATTGTTTAATAAACGGGCTTAATTTTTTTTGCATAAATTTGACCCAATTTAAGGAAGTAAACCCGGGCCTGGCCCACTTATATTTTATTTTTTTAATTTAAATTTTATTTAAAAATAATTTTTTAAATATAATACACAAAATGCACTAAAAAAATCTAAAATAATTTTCTTCTAACACATTAAAAAGTATTTATATTAAAAACACAATTAAGTATAATAAATATTTTATTGTATTAAATATAATTTTTAAAATTTTATATTTTGGGTTGGGTGATTTAGTTGAGCATTTTTTTAAGTTTTGGGTAATGGGTTTAATTGTTATTGGATTAATTATTATTTAACATATATAATTAATATAATTAATTTTAATAACATAATACATTCTGGACGAGCTGAGCTCGGGTAAAAAAAATCTTACCCAATGTTTGACCCATATAAAAAAGGAGTTTTAAATTTTACCCAACCTATTTTTCAGACATTATATTTTTGTTCAAAATTTCTCATTTTTCAAACCAAATTTTAAACCTGGACGGATGATCCAACCATGAACAGTTCTACCAGGGATGTACCATAAAGTTATTCTTTGGTTCGCATTTAAATTTGATCAAACCAATGTACTTCGTTGAACATTAGCCACAAAGAGATTGGCATTTTGGCCCTACAAATATATTTTGCATCTTAAAAAATAAAATTCTTTGTTTTATTTATTTATTTTTTATGCTTATTCACTCCAATTTGTACCCTATAGTTGATTATACCAATTTAAGAGAGAAAAAGGGGGGGGGGAGATTAGCAAAAATTAAGGTGAAACAAAAGCAACCTGTCATGTTTGTAGCCCATTTTGTTGTCATCATGTCAAAATCTTAAATCATTTCCGGAACTTTTATTTTTCTTTTTTATTATTCAGATATCAAAATAAAGAAACCAAATTACTCTAATAATTATTTGATAAGAATTTAAATTATATTGTTAAGTCGTGATTCATTCCTCTTCCAAAAATCTTGAAAATGTCATTTGTTTACAGTTAACATATCTTTGATGAGTCGATATCTTAAACTCTATAAAAACTTAAGTACTTAAAGAAACTGATTAATTAAGGCATTAATTCTCATGTTGTTTTTCATTTCTTTTCGTCTAACCAAAAATATGTTCAGACAAATTATCACAACATTCTTAAAAAATATAAACATGTAAACACACACACACAAAAAAAGGCAATATTGTTCTCTCGACAAAACGTATCAATTAGCTTCTTTTTTTTTTTACCATCACTTTGTATAGTTGTATTCCATTGTTTGGCTTTGATTAATGCATACGCAACTCTTTGCCATATATACAAAGGCTAAAAGAAATCCCATAAAAAATAAAGGATGAAGGTGCATGAAACTATATATATATGGAAGAAGATGATCATAATCTACGTGCTTAAGCAGCTTTTGAAAAAAAAAAAAAAACTTCTCAAAAAGCTAGGGTTTTGGACAACGACCAAAGACCATGAGTCATCCATAAAGGACAATAAAACCAGACATATACATAAAAGCATCTTTGCTGGTAATAGACTAATGGATTTTGCAAGTTTTCAACTTAATGATTTGATTTTTTAAGAGTGAATAAACCGTCGGTAAAAGTATGATTGACGCTATTACATTAAAAATTATATTGCATATTGATTTATTTATTAAAAAAATTGGATATATTACCCTATGTTTGTAAGATTAAAAAGCAAATTAATTTTTTAAAAAAAAAATTAATTATTTTTATCATTTAAAATTAATTTAACTTACTAAATAATCAAATAATTACATGTAATTTACTACGTATATTTCATTTAAACGAATAAAAACCTATTATTACCAATCATATTGACTGAGTAGGGTCTATTCATTTAATTTAGAAAGACACATGTGAATTTACAACTGTTAAATGTCAGTTAATTTTCTTACGTTATAACATGAACAGTCAAATTCCAAACCAATGCCTTACTTGACTGAATATTTTTGCATCCATAAAAGAAATAACTCCAAAATAATTTAAAATCATTTAAAATAACAGCAAGTTAAAGTGGAAAAAATATTATTTGAATACACTGAAATTGAAGTTCTTTTCATTGTTTTAATTTTACTTATTAAAATTGTTAATGATATTAAAATTATTTTATTAAATTTAAGTTTATTATTATTTTTCTTATCTCAAAATATCATATAAATAAATTAAAAAATATATATTAACAGTTAAACTTAATTTTAAAATTTTTAAAAATAAAATAAAATAAAATAAAATATCATATTTTAATTAAATAACTTTCTTCGAGGGAAATAGAAAATTCTGAAAATTAAGGGGGCGCGTGGAACTTATGAGCGTGGGGAAGATTGAAGGATGTCATAATTAAATGCGGGGCGCAATGACTAAAGTTAAACCTTTTTTATTTCTGTAGATGACAGAGCAACCCCTCGACTTTTACGCGAGTTGCTGCTGCTGCTTCCCCCCACCCCTCCCCCCTGCTGCGTTTGTCTCAGCTTTCATCGTACTTTAGTCATGTCAATCATCCCTGCACGCGCCCCGATGTTTCTTTAATTACCTACCACTGCCTCATTGGGCGTCGTACACGTGTCGGGGCCCACCAACTCCTTAACCGTCTGATTGAGGCGTAAACTAGTCATTTCAGCTCTTTGCTTGCCATTTTTTTTTATTGGCTCCTCGAGAGAGTTGAATTCCCCCAAAACTTTCTCTTTCACGCTTTGGTTCCTTTTTTTTCTCCTTTTTAACTTCCTTTTAGATTGTGACTTCCTCTTATCAACCAAATGAAGAACACGTGGCGTAATATGTGTGGTAGGTAGGTCCCATATGAAACTTGCCAAAAAGGGAACTAGACCGGTCTTTGTCTGATCAGACGCTGTCGGCTTCTTATTGAACCATTGAAGCAGAACACATTTACAACTTTTAACTCCTTTTTTTTTTAATATTTAGGAATTATTCAGGTTTGATTAGAAAAAAAAAATAATTTAATAATAATTAAGTTGAATTCTAATTTAAGTAGTTCAAATTATTGATTAAGTGAATTTAATTTTAGTAATAATACTCGTTTCAAATATTTTACGAGTTTTTTTTGTTTTTAATATATATTTTAAATATTATTAAGTTTTATGTTATTAGCTTTAACATATATTACCTTAAATTTAATTATTGTGTCGAATTTGATCTTAAATTTGAATACATATAAAACTTAATTAAGTTTGAGAACAAAAATTAATAAATAAACTTAATATTTACCGATACCAAATTGAATATTGAAAACAACCTTCCGTACTTGTATAGAATAAAGAAAAACTCAGGTAATGAACTAATCATCAAAATTTAATTATTAAATTGAATATTAAAATTAAATTTAGGTACTAAATAATATATTACTCATTAAATCTAGTTAACAGGAGAAACTTGTAAAAATTTATTGGGCTTTTACAAATTCTGCATATTTCAGGCTGGCAGTAATTAACATGGACCAATTTGAAAACCTTGCGATCATTTTCGGCCTAAAGTTTTTCAAACCTCAAATGGGGAAGAAGGACCAGAATTGTGAAGCCAGCCAGCCTAAACCCATCAATTAAAAACGAAAAATCACAAAAAGATGATGCCCAAAGTCCAAAATCTCGAATCCTTTTCTCTGTTTTAGGGCTCTATATAGAACCAAATCGCATTTTGTCGTCATCGTCGTTCCGATCAGTGGAAACGCCGATCTTCCTTGCTGGGTTTATCTCAGATCAGTGGCAGAGGTAAGAAGCCATGGGAAAAAAAAATTATGTTGTTTCTTTTTACTTGAATGAACGCTAAAGAATTGTTCTCTAAATGTTTCAAGGATATAATTTTACTTCCGTCACTTACAAGATGTCTAAAGCTCAAGATCCATTTTACATCGTTAAAGAAGAGATTCAAGAATCTGTATGTTGGGTCTTTTCCTTTTTTATCGTTTCATTTATTTGTTAATTGTATTTCTTTATATTCTCTTTTGGGATTTTTTCCCACTGGTTGACATTTAGGGTTTTTGGTTTTAGATCGATAAATTGCAGTCAAGTTTTCACCAATGGGAGAGGATTCGTCCCGAAAACGAACAACGAGTTCGTCTCACGAAAGAACTATTCACCAATTGCAAGAGCATTGAGTGGCAGGTATTCAATTTAAGTTTTCGTACTCTGTTTGGATTGGATTCTCGAAACAGGGAAATTTTTTAATCCAATTTGCCATTGCTCAAAAGACTTCTTTCTTGATAGGAAGGTAGATGAATTGGACAAAGCAATTTCTGTGGCAGCTAGGGATCCTTCATTGTATGGCATTGATGAAGTGGAACTTGAAAATCGGAGGAGATGGACCAGCTCTGCTCGAACTCAGGTATCATCGTATATTTTATCTATGGAATTTTCAATCCATGGAAAATTTTGGTTTTGTAATTCATGTTGAATCTTAGTCTTCTACATTTTTGGTTATGGATAGCGTGTTTAGGATTATTTTGTTTGATCAGGTCGGGAATGTGAAGAAAGCTGTAGTGGCTGGAAAAGAAAACGGCAACAGCGCAAGTGCAATGCACAGAGAATTGATGAGGCTGCCAGATAGATCCAACAGGTACACCGTGGAAGATAATGATGACTTTATATCATCGGAATCAGACAGACAAATGCTTCTTATAAGGTAAAGGGTTTTCTCGATTTCCCCTGTTCATTTCCATTATTTCTTTTTTTTTTTCGGCATTTGTTTCTTCAACATGCTTCCTTGTCCGATTTTGCTGGTTTTTGATTGTTTATCAATTGATGGTTTTAGGCAACAGGATGAGGAGTTGGACGAGCTTAGTGCCAGTGTTGAGAGAATAGGAGGTGTTGGTCTTACCATACATGAAGAACTTCTTGCACAGGTGAGTACTGCAATCTCTCTGGTTTACCGGATACCAAAGCTATTGGTATTGTAGTCGATATGTTCATATGCTAATACTTGAATCTGTTTATTTCAGGAGAAGATAATAGATGATTTAGGTAATGAAATGGACAGCACAACAAACAGATTGGATTTTGTTCAGGTGATTCTGTCAACTTGATTTGCAGATATAAAACACATTTGAATCGTGATCCGGAAGTTAAATATTTGGGCTTTTCTGTTCATTTGCCAACATCAGCTGAATTTGCTGGCCTTTTTGATGAAAATTTCCTTTTTTTTCTCCTTGCAGAAGAAAGTAGCTATGGTTATGAAGACGGCAAGTGCAACGGGCCAGTGTATGATGATATCATTTTTGCTGGGTTTGTTCATTATTCTATTCATTCTGGTCTTCTTCACTTGAGACCGGAGAGAAGGCTTTTAGTCTTATGATACTCATATTCGGAAGTGGTTCGTTATCGAAAATAAACCATGGGAGTTGTAGAATACAGAGGAATCGGATCGGGGAGTGATCTATAGTTTTGAAACGATGACTTAGAAAACGAAACGAGAACCAAGGAAATGATATGTTGTGTTGTGTATTTTCAAGAATTGTGGAACTTGATTAGGATATATGTACTATTACTGTTTGCTTCTCTATTTCAATGCGGTGTATTCTTCTGTAATTTTCTATGGTTAAATAATAAAAGGTCTGTGTCATATGATACAACTCTCGACGCTTTCATTCTCTACACAACAGCATGTATCTTGAATGATATATTATGTTCTAGTGGTGTTAAAACTTTCAATTATTTTTTGGAAGATTATTCACTTACATGTATCATAATCTTGAATTTTTCCAAGTCGTTTTCCTTCTTAAAGTAATTTTAAACAAATTTAAAACTTTTAAAAGATATTTTAATTATTTTTCTCAGGAAAAATGTAAATACAAGTGGGAGAATATACCCCTCAAAAAACTAATGTTCTTTCTTTTTTTTTGTTTTCTCAAGAGTGAGTCTAGTAATTAATTTTTTACATTTTGTAGGCTCATTAAGGGAGTACATGCTGATTACGAATTTTAAAGCTGTTTCATACCCAAAACGAGGATTGAACCCTCGACTATTGGTTAAGATAAATGACTTTATAGGTAGACCTATTTATGGGTCGGGCCGTGAAGGCCCACCGAAAAAGTGAGAGGGTTTAGGTAAAAATATAAGCTTAAAAAATGGGTTTGAGAAAAAATAGGGCTCATTTAGAAAATGGGCCAAGCCTTAAGTAAGCCTTTTTTTGGCCTGAGTTCGGCCCGACCCGAATATGTAAAAAAAAAAGATTTTTTTACTATTTTCTTGCTCTCTCTCTCTCTTTTTACTATTTTGTTATTGTTTTTTTATTATTTTGCTTCCATTTCACTATTGTGTTATTACTATTTTATTGTTATTATTAAGATATTGTATAACTTTTAGTTATTTTTAATTTTATTACTATTTGAGAAGTATTTGCTTGTTGAGTTGTATTTATTTTAATATTATTTAAATAAAAATATTTTTTTAAATTTTTAATAAATATCTATTTTAATATTTTTAGTAATTTTAATCTATTATAAATTTTTTATAAAAATATATAAAAAAGTTAATAAGAGTTGACCGAGATTAATTTTAATATTTTTTATATGAATTGAATTTAATTAAAATTTTAAATCTATTTTTTAGATAAACTACACCTAACAAACCAACCTAAAATTTTAATTTGTACCCGACTCTACCCCGCCATGTACACCTCTATTGATAGCATTGGGAAATAATTTTCAACCAAAACAGCGATAAAACCTTAATTAAATTCAACTCAGATACAAGTGGGAGAGTATATACAATCACACCAACCTATTGTGTCAGATCATTCTTATATATACGGCGTCAGATTCGGAAGTCACAATCGGAGAAAAGTTCACATAAGACCGTTCCCATAGAATAAAAACCCAAACGCCACGAGACTAACATCACGAGTTGACTAAATAGTAGGGTTCTTAGATTCAGCCAGGGGTTTTTTAAATAAAAAGTTCATAGTATTTTTTCTCCTCTTTGTAAACCCTAAAGTTTATAGTATTTGGCGATTCTGTTTCTCTGTTAATAAAAATGGGAAGAGGAAAATTCAAGGCAAAGCCCACCGGTCAACGCCACTTCTCTACTCCTGAAGAGATGCGTAAGATTTCTTAATCTTCTAAAATTTTCAGTTTTTTTTTTAGTTTATTTTTCCCGAAAATATTCGATTAAAAGCCATGTTTTTAGACATTTTTAGATGATTTTAGTTGAAATTATGGAAGTATGTACACAGTTAGTTTATGATTGACAAAGATTATTGCAATTACGAAATTGTTGTTTAAATTTTTGAAATTTTGATCACATTGATATTTTCTTCTATCGGTTTGTTGAAAATATATGTCCAAAAACTTTGCTTGAAAAGTTAGAATAGTTGTGTTTGGTTAGTTTTGTATTATCTGCTTAGAGTAAATTTTAGGTTAATTATCACTATTGATGATAATGAAGCATTGTTTAAATTAGGATTAGGGTTAACTGATGCTCTTTCCTCTGAAATCACTTTTGCAAGCACACTGCCTGATAAAACCATGTTTTTTGTTGTCTCGGATTGTTTGTGTTTGCAGTTGCTGGTACCTCATCTCGTCCTCGCACTTTTAAGCGGGTACGCTCTCTCTATTTCGACACCCTCACGCACGCTTATAATAGTCATGCGTGTTCTAAAACAGTAAGAACTCACTCTTCTACCCTTTATTGTTGTTAGCAAGAAGCTGCATACAAAGAGGAAGAAGAATCCGAGGAGGAATCTGGACAGGAGTCTGGAGAAGAATCCGAACATGAAACTGAAGTAAGTTTATCATAACCGGGTTTTTCTTTTCCACTTGTTTTGCATATGAATGATTAGGGAATCTGAAATATTTCTTATTGCCAACCAATAGCAAAAGCGCAAGGGAACTCAAGGTGTTATTGAGGTCAACAATCCGAATTTGGTGAAGCCAAAGAACTTGAAAGCTAGGGATCTCGATGTTAGTTTCACAAAGACTCCCCTATAAACTATTTTAGTGATTGTATGTTATTATGATTAATGCTTTATTTATGTTTTGATTTTATCCTCTCATGTGTAGGCTGGTAAAACTACTGAACTGTCAAGGCGTGAAAGGTTTGTAAAATATGCTATTTCTTTTCTTTTCATATTATACTTTTGGTACTTTCAAGTCATGGTTTGTTTTCTTTTCATATTATGCTCCATCAAATATATTTTGTCTACCTGTCTATAGGGAGGAACTAGAAAAGCAGAGAGCCCATGAACGATACATGAGGCTGCAAGAGCAAGGGAAAACAGAACAAGCAAGAAAAGATTTGGGTAAGCTAATTTGATATTGTTTTACCTTTTATCTAACTTCCTTTACAAAATGACTTGTTAATCCCATCAAGTTAATAGAATGGGCTAGGCACAACAGATACTAACTTCTGATTTCATATTATGCGAGTTGTAGATTTATCTTGGAACACAATCATCCATTGCCCCTATCAACTCCAGTTTAAGGGTTAATTCACACGTTTTTTCCTCTTGTCTTGATGTTAGGGAATTGGATTCTGTAGGTTGAAAACTTATAATGCTTGTGTAATTGTTGCTCATTAATCTGAGATGTGTGTTCAAGCTGAGTACTTTTGAAATCTTTAATCATGCTAAATTTATTCCTACTCCTTAAGTTACATGCAAAATGGAAAAACTGTATAGCTTGGCGTGTCGGTTCTGCTTTGCGCAATGGTTAAGAGTATATCCTGTGGGGTTTATTGTATTACCATTTTTCCTTATGAAGTGCTTACTTCGAAAATTGTGGTGATACAGAACGACTAGCTCTTATTCGTCAACAGAGAGAAGAAGCTGCTAAAAAACGAGAAGAAGAAAAAGCTGGTAAGAATCTGGAACCACCACAACTATTATTTCCCAACTTTTTTCCCCCTTTTTTGACAGTTTGAGATTGATGGACATTCATAATCGAATTTGTTTCAGCGAGGGAGCAGAAGAAGGTTGAAGCTCGAAAATGACATTCCTTCATACAAAGCTTCATATACATCAAATGTTTTCCTTCAATAGAAGACTATATGTGTGTTTTTCTACAATTTAGCAAAATAGATAGTTTAAATTCAAAGTTTTTTTTATTAATTTATTTTTCGTTAAAAAGTGATGGTTACAGCTCTTAACACTGTTTTTCTTCCTATTCGGTGGCACATAATTTGATAATTTATGTATGCGTTTTTTTGAATTAAAGTGATTTTATGCTCCTGAGTCTAAACTTGTTGGCATTTGAATGCAAGTACATTTTGTTTAGGGTTGGATCGATTTTAAATTTGAATGAATTGAGTCCAATTTTGGGGTCAATTTATAGTCTCTTATCCTATTCTCTTCCAAAAGCGATAATGCAGTCTTAGGTTGTGTTTGGATGGGAGATGTAATGTGTTTAGTTTATTTTTTGTCTCGCACTGCAATGTTTAATTTCACTAATTCCGTTATTTTTATACTAACCGTAAGTAAATGCAGTATCTATCTAAACCCAATCTTATCCTTATTCTATATGTTATGTGTTATAGGGCATATGTTTATTTTATTAAGCGCAAATGTAAGATTTTTTAGTGGGTTACCATGGGGATGGTCGCTCTTCTCATGCATTTATTTTATTTTAAAACTGATGCTTATGGATTTGGAAAAACAATTTTAATTGTGGACGGTAATAGACGAGTTGAGAGGTCCATCAACTCTAGTTGGAAACAGTAAAAAATCCCTCAACAAAATTAAATTAATGAATTCCGGTTCAAATGGGAGTTCATGGATATGCAGAGCTTTATATATAATTCAGCTTCAGCGTAATCACTCCTTTCGAAATATGATCATGGTTCTTCCGCTCCCCTGTTTGCCTATAACGTGCATGCACGGGCAAACACATATGCAACTGGGATTGTGTGCACGTACATATGTATGTAATTCCACGGGATATGATTTCTGTAACCCATATGTTCCATGAAAGAAAAGACAAACCATGCAGACAGAAACTGTGGTAATCTGTTTGCGAATAATGATTTAGCTTTACTGTTGAAAACAAAAAGAATGGTCAAGAGATCAATTTTGTGTAAAATTATGATGGTTTTGCACTTAAAAAGGCAATGAACAAAGGAAAGAACCAAAAGCAATCTGTCTGAAAATTAACAACGAAAAAAAATAACATAAAAACCAGTAACCTTAAAGTCCTAGAATTCAAGCTAAACATGGACAAGTTGTGCTTAGCATGTTCCAAAGCACAATGTCAAAAACTTGGTTGATACTTTGTTGACGTTCACGTTTTGTGATGCAAGGCAAAAACTTCTATGCAGATATCAACTAAATATCTCTTTGGACTTTTTTCACCATCCTTAAGCCGAGCAACATCCAGCTCCCTTCACAGCTGATACATCGTCTTTCGATCCTACATTGATCGTCTGGCCTTTAGGCAAAGCCGAGGGATCATCTCCTACATCAAGAGCTTTCTTGCTTACAACACGATAAATCTGAGCCAGCACTTCAGTGAATGCGCTCCCGACGTTCAAAGACTCTAGCGCGGATGTTTCCATGAAAAAGGTGTTCTCTCGTTCGGCAAAAGCTTTAGCATCATCGGTGGAGACTGCTCGCAAGTGACGCAGGTCCGCCTTGTTTCCAACTAACATAATCACGATGTTGGCATCGGTGTGACCTCTAAGTTCTTTCAGCCACCTTTCTACGTTTTCAAATGTAACATGACGAGTGACATCATAGACTAGTAAAGCACCAACAGCACCACGGTAGTACGCACTTGTTATCGCACGATATCTTTGACAACAAAAGAGAGTAAACAGAGAAATTAGAACATACTTGGAAAAGGGTGTCCAAAAAGTAAAACCAGACATAACATAGTGCAGGGAATTGTAATAAAAATGGCTTTCATTTCCATCTTTTTTAATATCTTTCTTTGGTAAGCTATGATTAATACATTGAATGCCACTCTACAACCCTTGTAAGTATGGTTTCAACATTAAGAGTAAAAACAGTTTACTAGCAAAAAATTCAATTTTCATAACATTGGTGATGAAATTGTAAGTTTTTCTAGTTAAATAACCAAAACAGAAACATGCTAATCATGAAACAAAGAATCAGTGTTCTATCTTTGGTGATAATTAAGTCTTAATTATAATAAACTATGCTTTACACAAGGAAAAAAACACAAAATTATATATATATTTAATGAATCATCCGAGCATAATTCAATACAATGTCAAGAATTAAAGGCACAAGAAACATTATATAACAATTCATTTATCGCCTAGGAAATGATTATCATAAATTAAGCGAAAAAAAACAAAAACAAAAACATGATCCAAATACTCAAATTAAGCAAAAATAATAAAAACCCAGATCAAGATCTGCAGCCCAGAAAATAATGCGAAGGAAAAATTAAAAAATTTTAAAAAATTAAAACCTTTCTTGGCCAGCAGTGTCCCAAATCTGAGCTTTAACGACCTTATCATCAACACGAATGCTACGGGTTGCAAACTCAACCCCAATGGTGGACTTAGATTCAAGGCTAAACTCGTTCTTTGTAAATCGAGACAAAAGGTTGGATTTTCCGACACCGGAGTCGCCAATCAGGACAACCTTAAACAAGTAATCATAGTCATCATCTGCTCTGTAAGCTCCCATTCCTCTGTTACGTGAATTTTTTTCCTTTTTGCTTTCTTTTCTTTTCTTCTGGGTTTTCTTCTTCGTTCGTCCGATTGTTGTCTTTGATTGGCGTCAAAAAATATTTAAAATTGTAAATGGAAATTTAAATATATATTAAAAAAAAAGGCGTTTCTTTTTCGAATGTGTATTTTTTTTTCTGGGTTTGGATGGACTGGGTATAAAAGAAACAGTGTTAACCTTTTTTTTCACTAGTTTTTGAAGAAAAGTTTGTTGGTTAAAATGTGAAAAAAGTCCCACAACTATTTGTACATTTTGAATTTAGTATTTTTTTTTATTTTTTAATAATTTAGTCACTCTTCTTTTCAGATTTAAAAATGCAAGCCCAATTATTAACATCGTTATTTTTTTTTTAAATTCGGGTTTATTATAGTGTTATTTTTCTGTTACATGGTTGTCAAATGAGCATTTTCTTTTATTTCAAGCTATTACGCCAACAAATTTAAAGAAGAATTTTAATGATATTGATAATTGGAGATGAATTTTGAAACTAGAAAAGTGGAGAGGATAAATTTTAAATGAAAAAGTACAGGGACTTGGGAGCTTATATTAATCGGGTTTGTTTGGTAAAAGGGTTAGTAACTTTGTAATACCTAAATTTCATGATTTAGTCCTTAAATTGTATTTTATTTTTCATTTTAGTACCTATTTTTTTTCACTTTGGTACTTGAATTATCATTTTTGTCTTTGTTTACCACAAAAGGAAAAAAAAAGTGTTTTCCAATAAGACCTGATGCATGACATTCTTACTTGACATCGATAATTTTCTAGATAAAATAGAACGAAAATGATAGTTGAAGTATCAAAATGGTATAAAAAAAGTTTAAGAGTCAAAGTGTGGGAAAACTTGTATAATTCAAGGATCAAATCATGATATAATCTTATGTGATTGCCAATTTTATTTTTAAGGTTTAATTCCATTAAACATGGTTAAAATATACTCGAGATTGTAAGCTCGTTCTGATCTCAAAAAGTCCTAATCGAGTTCTTAAAATATCTATAATTTGTATCGATTAGGTCTTTTTATCAATATTGACAACAGTTCGAATATTAAATGTTAACTCGATTTTGGTTTTAAACATATTAAAAACACATTGATGAAATTGTAAGCAGTTTAGCAAGAATTGTTTGGATATAATGTGTTAAAAGAATACATACTTCTAAAATTTAGTGATACTATTTACGTTTAAAATCCGTTCATATGGCAATTGTTTGTTTACTTTAATAGACGAGTTTTAAAAATGCTTCATGTCGGATCTGAACTAACATTAAAATCAAATTTGATGACTCGGTCGAAGGAAAGACCGAATTGATACAATACTGATACTTAGTGAATCCAATTAAAATATTTTGAAATGTATGAACCAGTTTAAAATTTAAGTGATAGTTTGAGGACATCTAGTGAAATTAATCCTTTTTTTAATCCAAATTTTATTTGTTTTTATATTATCTTTTCTTGAGAAAATTAATTTGATTTCCTCTTTAAGCACGTAAAAAAATAAAGAAAAATATACATTAAATTATAAATTAATTTACTTGATCTATATAATTGTTTTTTCCTTTGAAAATTCCCATAAGTCTAAATTTGAATTTTAGACTTTGTAAAAGTAAATAAATATTGAAAAGTCTTATATAAAAACAAATTGTCATTTTTTTTCTTAATATTGAAAAGTCTTGTTAATTGATATATATATTTTGGTTATATCTAACAACCTTGGGGCATAAATGATGAAAGAGTAAAGAATGGGGAAAATAAAATAAATATCCATCTTTGGTGGCACAATGGCATCAATTATATACTAACTGCAGCCATGATTGCATTAGCAGTATACTTACTATTATCGTCTAACTTTTTTGTTTCTATATGAACATATCGATTAGAAAATTTATTTTATGGACATTATTAAAGGTTTCTTTTAAATTAATTAATAATATTTTAGTAATATTTTTCATGTCATTGACACATAATTTTAGTATCTTGAATCCTAAATTTAAACCCTAAATCACAAGTTTTTAGTTTAGGGTTTGAGTTTAAGGTTTTGAGGTTTAGGGTTTGAGATTCTGGGTAAATTTTTTTTCAAAATAATGTGTCAATGATTGGAAAAGTTTACTAAAATGACATTAAATGATTGGAAAGAGATCAT
This sequence comes from Gossypium hirsutum, assembly GCF_007990345.1. Taxonomy (NCBI): domain Eukaryota; kingdom Viridiplantae; phylum Streptophyta; class Magnoliopsida; order Malvales; family Malvaceae; genus Gossypium; species Gossypium hirsutum. The sequence continues at coordinate 2,685,139 of NC_053433.1, forward strand.
GAATGATGTGGTAGAAAGAATTTCATAAAATAATTTCCACTTTGAAATCTATCTTACTATTACCAATTAAATGTGGAATTCTAATTTTAACAGTTTTTTTAAAATAATCATTTATATAGTTTTAATTTGGTTTAAATAATGTTTTGTGTAAATCTCATTCAGAATTATTTATGTTTAAGTTAAATTCTATTTGTATTTTATAATAATTAATTCTATTTTTAATAATTTAAATGTATTTTCTTTAAAATTATCAATTAATCTTATATTATCCAAAGTTATTTCAAATAATATATTTGGAGGATGGATTCTGCATTTAATTATTCAGATATGTTATTTCTGTATTTATCAATTAATATAATTACATTTATATCTTTTTAAAATTCAAAAATTAAATTCCAAAATATATACAGAGGGAGAAGAAAGTCTAAGAAATCATGATTGTCAATATTGGTGGGCTGAAATCAAAAAGTTTGTAGCGTGTAAGTTAAAACATTAAAATTTTCAAAATAATTCAAATTTTTAAAATAATAATAATAATAAATAATAATAATAATAATAATAAAAGAAATTATAGTTGAAGGCAAATCGATGGGCTATCAAATTGTTGCAGCCCCATGACCTGATTTAACTTGAAAAACAAAGGAACAATTAGTAGTTGCATTAAACAATTATATTTATATATAACATCTCTATATTTAAACTTCATACATACCTTCAGTTATGATATTTTAATAAATTTGGATTAAAATTTTGAAAAATAATTTGTATTATTTTAAAAAAAATTAAATTTAATTGTTGAATATTTTTCGTCAATTTTTCACAAAGTTATTTTTAATTTTGGCATGTTTTGAAAACTTGTTAACTTAGGTCACGGTCCTTTCATTAAAAACAACTTTTGGAAAATGATTTATTGAAAATGAATTAATTTTCTAAAAAAGTTAATACTTTTTAGTGTTTTAATAATTCTACGTATAACATTTTTCGTTGTTGTTTCGTAAATTTTCTTAAAACCATTTTCTAAAAGTTATTTTTAGAAATACAACATAAATATATTTATTATAGAAAATTACAGTAGAATTTTCTTTTGGCAATAAAAAATTATTTTATAATAAGATAATTTTTTATAATAATAAAATATCTAACTAAACTTAATTTAAATTATTATATTTGTTTAAGCATGATTTAAATAAATATTCATATTTATATAATTAAAATATTCATATTTTACTATAAAAATTTATTATTAAACATTTATAAATTTTAATATATATTTATTATTAAAATATGAATATAAATATTTTCAAAAATATATTAAGAATATTATTTAAAATATAATAATATTATTTTTAAATTTTATTATTAAAATAAAATTATAATATTAAAAAATTATTAAAATAATAGATTATATTATTAAATATAAATAATTAAATATGCATGTTTAATAATATTACACATTATAATATTTTATTTTTAATAATTTAAAATTTTAAATATTTTTAAAAATAAAAATTACAAATTTTTTATAAATATAATAATATTAGGTTTGATTCAAGTTAAATTTTATATACAAATAAAATTACTCATAAAATAACCAATTTATAAGAAAAATGACTTACACTTTTTCAAGAGGGAATTAGTCAATTTATAAGAAAATGAGCTTATTTTTTGTTAACTTCTAAGTGATTTTTTATTAACCAATCTGTTTTTAATTAAATAAACATAGGTAAATGCAAAAAACATTTTATGCAAGTCATTTTCCTTGAAACAAATGCACCATTAATTCTTGCTAAGTGAGTCATAGCTCGGTTGACATCAATATTATTGTCAGTGCAAGAGGACGTGAGTTCAAGCACGCCAAAGCACGATTATCCTCCTATTTAAGAGTTGGGGAGGGGTTATAGGTGATTCTTGATATTATAATATATATATTCTCAATAAATATGGTAAGTTAGCAAATTTTGATGAAATGTATTAATGATGCTAGTTTCTGAAAACTAAGAACATCTAAAAAAAATTAAACATTTTAAGAAGATCAAATCTCAAATTTCATCAAATTATAAGGACGCGTGACATATTTAAACCACATATTCTAATTATTTTAGAAAAAAAGCAATAAAAAATTCTTAACATAGACTCAGTTAGAAATTTAAATAATAAATTATTATTTATTAAAGAAATAGTAGAGTTTTTTAGCTCCACTTTTGGAGTTAAAAAGACTACCATATGTCACAAGTTTTTATATAATTTTTTAATTTTTTAAATGTCAATTAACGACGTTTGTTAGCCTCATTACTCCATTTGTATAGATAAAAAATTTTATGACTTTATTATCAAATCATTATTCATAATTTAAATAATAATATAAAATATGTTAATATCATGAAAGTATTTTAACTGGGAAAAAGTTTTCATGATTGAAAAATGCAATGTAATCTTTGTCTTGTGAGGAAAGGCATATGTATCGGCTCTTGTTACATGGTTTTATTTTATTTTAGGTTTAATGACAAATTTAGACATTAATGTTTACATATTTTGTCAAAATGATTCTAATTGTATTTTTGAGTCTTTTTTAGCTATCAACTTTTATTATTATTTTTAACAGAATTGATAAAAGTACCGTTAAAAAAGTTAACGGGATGATGTGGAATTTCATATGTGAAATATTTTTAATGAATTGTAATTTATTATTTAGATAATTCAATAATAAAATAATTACACGTGGAAATAATAAAATAAATAAATAATTCATGATGTTAAAAAAGAACTCTTAATTTAAAGAAAATAAATGTAATTATCTAAAAAGAGTTTTAAAATGAATGCACACATTCGGTTTAATTTATTAATAATCTTTTTGAAACTTATCAGTAAACAAAAGTAGTTTCATCAAATCTGTTAGAAAAAACAATTAAAAAAATTGATGGTAAAAAAAAGCCTAAAAAATATAATTATGGCCGTTTTGGTAAAATATGTAAATGTTAATGGCTAAATTTATCATTAAGTCTTTATTTTAACACGATTGAGGTATTAATAATTAACTACTTTTATAATTCATGAATAATAATTAATTTAAAATTTGTAAATATAGTTTGAGAGTTGGAAGATGAGTTTTATCACGAGAATCTAACTGCACTCAACATGATTCATTAGGTGGTTTTCTTATAGTGGTTGGAGATTGGAGAACCTGAGCACCAGAGGCTGCATGCTTGCATAGCAATAGCATAGCAGCAGCCTACCGATCTTTGTTTCTTTTGTTCGCACGTTGCAGTATAAACTTGGCATCATCCCCCCAGTGTACGTGCTCAAAGCACACACCACAACTATCCAATCAAACCTACTGTTTACACACCTAATCCCACATGTACACAATAAACATATAAAAAACTTGACCACTCCCATCACGCCACGTGTCCAGTTCAGATATCCCATCTCTCAACCTCCTCCCCTTGGAAGACTATAGGGATGTATGGAAGGGGTTACATTGAACGGCCATTGCTCGTTTCTCCATTCAATCTGGAATCTATAAGAATAGCCATGATTATGGTGGGTGACGGTCCATGCAAAAGAAGCACAGTGATATTAGCGAAATGTGACGTGTAGTGGCTAGCCAGAAAAGCAGACGAAGTTATTTCTTGACATATCGTATCCTATATATGTATTCAGGCAAGGCTGATATATATGGCTTTGTCAAATCGGAAGAGTGTGGGGGTGAGGGCTATGGCTATGAGGTTGTCTTTGGGGGGGGGGGTTAATTAAACACTGTTCTCACCAGAGTGCACGTCAAATACAAATATATTTCTTTTTTTTTTCTCAACAGATAGAAATATATTTCACTTCCTCTATTGACCACTCAGTACAGATTATCATTGCTACCCTTCTTGTTTGCTGTTGCCTGTCGCAATACCATAAACAACAGGAAAGGTTTATAGACCCACCCACCCTTTCTGTGGGTCAGCGTTTTAGGGTTTCAACAAAATTGTTTATAAATGTCTTTAAAGTTATCTTCTTTCCTTAAAAATGTATTATGCATTTTCAATGGATGATAAATTTTTTTTAACGAATTTAACAATTGATCTTTCACGTTCTGTATATCTATTAAGGAGATAAACACTGATCATAAATTTTAATATTACTTCATATTTAAGAGAAAAATCGAACCCTCAACAACTGAAAATATTATTTTTAATTAGTGCATATAAAAGAGCAATTGAGCCACCAAGTGTACACTCCTTGCAAAAGTATCAATATCATGTAGTTTCAATATAGAACTTTCGACGGGTTTAGAGTTCACATTGTAAATAATGTAAACCTCCCTTATAAATTATTAAAACTTGATGGTTGTAACGAATTTAATAAGTTTATTTTCTGTCGATTAAATTTTAATTTGGTTAGTATTAGTATTGTTATCAGTACAGGCGTGTATTCAAGCATACTGAAATATATTTATTCTTTTATTTAAAGGTTGTGATAGATTATGAGTAGTTCTAAATATTTTCATAATTAAAATTAGATTTTTTTAAAAAAAATTTGCACCAACAAGATAATTGCACATCATTAAAAATAAAAGTAAATGAATTTTTAAAAAAATTTGAATGATGTATTATCATTTGTTAACCATAAATAAAATTATACATTATCTAAATCAAATATTAATTATAAGAATTTAACTTAGATTAGACATACCACATCATGAATAATATAATATATCAAAAAACATTAAATTAACTTCTATTATTATTTTTAAATTTAAAATTAATATATTTTTAAAAACTTTAAAATCTTAAACCCTAATCTTAATATAACCATTTCCTTAAAATCGTAAATTTTAAAATTTTAAATTGCAACTACCATACCATTAATCTAGTTGAACAAAATAAAATCCAAAAACCCTTGGGTTACTATTATTATTTATTAATTTTATTTAATCTTCTTGACATTAAATATATTTAATTAATCAACAATAATTAGGTTAAAATATTATTAAATAAAAATTTAATCTAGTGTTAGAAAATGTACTGAATAATATTGTATATAGCAAATGATGATCACAGCCTTATTAAAGGTAAAAAAGAAACCATATATTACATATAAAACTTGCATACATATTAGCTTAATTAACGAGAAATTAAATAGATTGTGCCACAAAGTTGTCATACTATTCCAAATACATATATATATCCATAATAATATATAGAGAGATAGCCTTAAGGACAATAGCTTATAAAGCTATAAATTTCAACCTTGAGAAAAACAAGCAAAGAACGAGAAGTAAAAAGGACAGTGTCAGCCAATGTCTCTGTATGTCATCCATTTCCAAATATTTCTAAACCTGCAATTGAAAATCAAAATAAATAAATAAAACACACTGATCGACAAAAACTTAATTGATAAGCAAAAGGCTCCTCAGTGTTTACACTAGAAGAGGCCCCTTCATCAATCATCAACTTTGAATACCAAGCTGTCATGCACAGACTATGCTATATATATATTTGATAATAACAGTATACAAAATTTAAGGGTTTTTTCTTGAATTTTGATTTTTCAAAGTTTTCGTCACCTTGGTTATACGGAAAAGGGGGTTGATGAACGAAGCAGGTAGTAAAATCCACCATGTTGAAGGGATTGAAGAGTTATCCCCCACTCGTTGGTGAGAACAGGTTGACCAGCAGAGTTAATCAATATTGCATCATCTCCAAAAGCTTCTCGCACATTGAAGGGTCCCACCGCCACCTCAAAGGCTACATCATCGATGAACACCGTCGATGATCTGGCTACACCTCCTGGTTCCACTGCACCCGATTCACCTGCCGACCGAGGGAATCACTCCCATAATCAAAGCATAAAGCCATGCACACGTCCATTTACAGACAATGATCACAAAAATCCCGGTGTACCCCTCGTGTGCCTAGATTTCCCCATGACATAACAAAGACAATAAAAGAAATTACCATGAATGTGGTGATTGTGAGATGGAACAGTAATTTTAGTAGGAGCAGCCATAGTGTAACTAAGTTGCAGCTGCATCATCATCTTTTCTTCATGTTCTTTCCTCGAAGCACCATGGTTCAATATCTCACTCAACAATAGACTCGTACAGGGTCCAACCGGTTGTTGTTCTGGAACTTGAATCCCGTCGGAAAACCCGAACCCTTGCGTGAATCCAGTAGCCTGTTGTTGCACGGGAAAGAAAAAGGGTTCGTTCAACAACTCGTTTTTAGGTTGCTGCTGATGGTGAAAGTAGGTCTGGTTCACCGATCCATTTGGAGAGTTAGAAACATCGATGGCTTGAGCTGAAGAACTCAAAGAGAGGGTGCTCTTGTTAATAGCTCCTTCGGATGAGGATGATGAAGAGGATGATGCTGTTTGTTGCTTAGTGTTTTGCAGCTGGTTACGAACCTTGGGTTTGCTTCTTGATTTCCTGTTTTGGAACCAGTAAAACACATTGGCTTCACCTACTTGACCATACTCTTGTAACTGAGCTCTAATCTTCCTTATCTCATCCCTCGGTGGATTAACCATCCCGGAGTTGAAAATAGCTTCCAGTATACGAATCTGTTCAGGTTTTGGATTCCATCTTGGTTTAGGCTCAGGTGTACGTTCTTCACAACCTGCAACTGTACACAACTATGTAATAAATAACCACTCAACCAATATATTGTAATAAACTTATTTTACCTGAGGTGAAAGAGGATCTATGGCAAGAACTTGACACAAGAGAAGAGTTGATATCATGTTGCCATTGATGGTTTGTATTGCAAGGTTTGGATTTGAACATACTAGGCCAGTGCCTGTTTGATGAAGCCATGATGATGAAGAAGAAGTTGGCACTGATTTCTTTATAGCCTCACCTCCTCATCTACTACTACTACTACTACCCCTGTGATAATTTTTTTCTCAAATAAAAAAATAGTCATTCCCATCTCCCAAAAAAAATAATATAAACTATATAACAGGCAAAACCCACAAAGGGAATCCCCTGCTAAAAGGTAAACGAGAAAGGAAATGGAAATAAATGAAAAAGGTGAAGATTGAAAGTTCTATATCTCCCATACCCTTTCCTACAATTTTAACATTAAAACTGAAATACTTGTTTTCTACTCAAAGTAAGAGCAAATTCCCCCGGACTAGAAGCAAAGGAAGCATGGTTTAATTAGTATCTTCATCAGAAAGGTGACAGAGAAAAGCTCTTAATGCAATAAAAACAAGTGAAGTCAGTAAGAGTTTTGTGACTTCAAAGAGTGGACAGAGAAAAAAAAATGTTTTTTTTTTTGTGATAAGGTTGCCTCTTATGTATAGATTTATAGAGGGATATTCATTTGCTATTAATTCGGTTTTTGATTGCAGTGCATTAATGGAAGTGTTGGATTACTGTTGTAAGGAGTAAATAAGGGGTGCTGTGGTGGTGGTGGGACTTTGATATTACTTTAATTGCAAATTCATAAGTTCATTTAGGGCAAAGTAAGGGGGTGTGTGGTTTGGAGATTTGGAGTTGGATTGACTCGAGGGGTCTGTATATTTATTGTTCATTCACATGGATTTTCATTTTTTTTTCCTGAAAATTAATCTTCAAATATTGAATTAAATTGAGTTGTTCCAAAATTATAGTGTAAAAACAGGGGGAAAACATTAATTATGCAAACCAAAGGGAGGATGTTGCGTCTGCAGGCACGTAGGGTATTGTTTGCGGCCTTCAATTGTTGGTAAGCTGGTGAAGCTGGTCAACTGTGCTCTACTTATATAATATTATATAATATCATTAACTATTATCTTCCTTAAAAGTGATGATGTAGATTTTTGTTAATTATACTTAATTATTTCGTGCGTTTAAATCTAAATATGTATTTTATAAATAATTTTAATCTCAGTATAATATCCGATTCTACTCACCGTTTCAACATCTTACTTTTTTCGTATTAGGCATTAAACTATATTACATAAATAAATAAAAAGTAGAGTTTGGATTAAAAGTCTGGTATTCATGGATATAGAAGAATACGTAGTAGAAATGTAAAAGATGTAGGAGTTCCAAGCTCTGACAAAAGGATCCATATGGGACCAATGCTCTGTTTAGTTTATAATGAGCCATTTTCTTTCTCACTGTTTGGGTGAGACAGACAAGAAAAAGATTTCAGAAAAGTGGGGACCCAATACCATCCCCATCCCTCCAAGACTCTTTTAGGTTTTAGCAGCGAATTCAAGTCTCTAGTAGGAGGAGGAGGAAAAAAAAGTAGACCACTTTTGTCTATGAAAATTTGTACCCGTTAGGATTTGAATTTGTTTTTTACATATACTTTACCGACTAACGGTAAGTTTGGATGGACGGTGCGTTTACCTGCGGTTAGTGTAAAAATAGTGGTGGCGGTGAAATTAGATACTGTAGCGATACTATAACGTGAGACAAAAAGTAAGCTAAACGCACCGCACCGCACTCAATCGCCCATCCAAACTAAGTCTAAATCAACTCCAATTTGATATTGTTAATTGTTAGATTATGTTTTGTCTCTTTTACGATCATTTTTAATTAAAAATTAGTTTAATTGACAAAATAATTAGACAGCGACACATAGCATATTACATAAACTAATTTTTTCTTTTATTTAATGTACAAAAATTAATTTATTTATGTTTTAAATAAGTGGAACAAGATAAGTTGTATAACCATTTCTGATTACTCTATCTTCACCCTCTACCCTTTCCTCCTTTCCCACTCTTTGTAGATTAGGTTTCTTTGTAGCCAATTATGCAATTCATGTATTATTGTTTTATGTATTTAATGCGCTTATTTTCTGTTTTCGTGACACTTTTCCTTTCTGCTCTTCTAATATTTTTTCTTCTCTTACCAATTTGTCTATCACAGATTTTGTAATGAATTAATTCCCTCATTTATTTATTGATACGATATATTACCCGTGTATTAATTTATATGCCTATATTTGTTAAATATTTTAATAGAATAAATATAAATAATATTTTTTTAGTAATTTTTTTTTTGAGAAAATATCTAAAATTACTAAAAACTCCTCTTAACTTATAAACAGGAGGATAATGTGCTTCGGTACAATTGAATTCATATCTTCATGATATCAATCAAATTAAGACTCAATTAACTAAAAAACTGAAATAAAAGGCACATTATTACAATAAATGGTGTTGGTAAAATATTTTAAAGTAAAAACAATGGAAGGCAAAGCAAAAGGCAAGAAAATGAAAAATGGGTGTAGTAGCTAGAAATGCGGTCACTTAATGCAAACGTGATTGCAGTAAATACTCGACAATGCCTAAATGCTTAAATTGCATAAATTTTGGTGCACATGCAAACCACACAAATCATCCTTTTTATATATTTTTTATATATTCTATTTTTGTTGGGGAAAAAAAGAGGAAAATAATCAGACTCACGGTTTTATAAATAAATTTTGGTTTTATTATAGATTATTGTGTTGTTATTGTTTTAGAAAAAAAATGCTCGTATTTAATGCATTAGTTTTATCGAGATAAATGATACAATAAATCATATACACATACTTTTTTTTCTAAAATATTATCCACTAAACATTGTGATTGGTTGTTAAATCGTTGGATTCTCGAGGGTGTTTGGTGTTTTTTCGTATTATAATTTTAATGAAATATGTTTGATGTGAAAGTTATTTGATATTTAAACGTATTTGAGTATATATTGAAAAGTATTGATTAAGGGTAACTCGAAATTCTAAATATAAAAGTAAAATAATAATAAAACCCTAAGCAAAAATAATATAAAAATAACAATCTCTTGTTATTTTTTTTTAACTTTTCATCTATATGGAATTTTCCTATTAATTATTAAGAAAATCACTTCCTATTATTTTTGGAAAAGTAATTTCGCGATGTGACATTATATTTTAAACAAACTAAATTATATTTAGTGACATTAACTAAGAGATTTTTCGCACATCTCAATTAATTAAATTTATTAGAAACTAAAAAGTTTCTATCGTATCCAGGGGTGAAGTCAGGGGGATTGGCATGGGCCCAGCTCTCCCTAAAATATTAATTTTTTCTTTTGGCTCTTAAAAATTTTAAAACATTTTAAATTAGTAAAGATAAAATTGTACTTTGACCCTCCCTAAAATTATAAAAATTCGATTTAATCTTTTACAAATTATAAAGATATAAACTATAAAAAATTAAAATTTTATCCGCCTCCCCCTTAATATTTATTCTAGCTTCACCCCTGATCATATCAAGCGTTTTTTAATTTCAATGTCGAGGAGTCAAACTCATTGAATTAATATTTCTCTTTAAGTGGGTTGATTTAATACTTAATGATAAATTTGGTCACTAATGTTTGTATATTTTGTCAAAATGATCCTAATTGTATATTTAATTTTTGATATTTTTTCAAACTACTTTCTCTAGCAATTTTAATGAATAAATTTAATGTTTCAATTTTTTTTTTCTTTTTTCAAAAGGTTTTTATAAGATTAAAAGGGTTCGTTGAGCGCCTTATGGATATGTCATAATATCCGAACACTTGCCCCGGATCGACTTCCAGATCATAATTGCTCTAGTGAATAACTAAAGAAAAATAGATAGATATAGATGAGAGATAGAAGAGAAAGAAACTAATTATAAGCGTCTCTCATAGGTTCACTAATTACTGATTGTTGGCGGATCTCTTTGTATGTGTTGTCCGGAAAGAGGAGGACTCAATGATTATTCGTTCGCTGGAACCAAAAGTAAAAATTTTGGTAGAAGGGATCCCGTAAAAAAACTTCTTTCAAGGAATGGGCTAGGCTGGGCCATTTCTCAAGAACAATAGCTAAGGGATCCGATACTACCATTTGGATCTGAAACCTACATGTTGATGCTCACGATTTCGACAGCCATACTAGAGATTTGGAGGAGATCTCTCGCAAAATATTTAGTGCCCATTTGGCCTCTCCATCATCTTTCTTTGGCTGAGCGGCATGTATTTCCACGGTGCTCGTCATACGTTTGTTTACTGAGAGGTTGTTCTACTAAGTTAACTTTTTTTAGATAATTATGTTTATTTTATTTAAATTAAGAGTTTTTTTTTAATCTCATGCATGGATGGTTTATTTATTTTATTCCTTTTCACATGTAATTATCTTATATGGTTATTTAAGTAATAAATTATATCTCATTAAAAATATTCCACATATTAAAGTTTTACATCATCCCCTTTAACTTTTTTTAATTGTAATTCCATTAAATCTGTTAGAAAAATAGTTTGAAGAAAAAATAAAATTTAATAATAAAAAAGCTCAAAAATACAATTAGGACCATTTTAACAAACAAGCAAACATTAATGACCAAATTTATGACCAAATTTATAATTAATCCTTGATTTAGTGTAATTATTTATATCACAAAAAAATCGTGGGCTGATTTGATGGTACTTAACTATGGCAAAAAAAAAAAAATCAAGAAAGTAATGTTACCGCTTGGAATATTAATTGGCTTACTACGTATGGAGAGTGTGATTAATTTAATAAGAAAACATCTTAAATTAATTTTCAAAAAAAAATCCTAAAATTAAAATAATTTAAAAATTAAATTTATTTAATAAATATACTTATTAAAGTTTCATGAACTAAAAATTATTTTAATTCAAATTATAAAAGTAAAAAAAAATACACGAATACTTTTTTATTGATTTATAAAAAAATTTAAAATCATATAACTTATTTTGTAATTAAGATAATTTTTAACTGAGTTATGACTCGATTAATGAATCATATTAACACAATAAAAAAATTTATAAATAGTATTTGCATTATAAAAATATGTTTAATTCTTTCCCTTTTAAAAAAATTCACATCGGAACTCATAAAATGTGTGTAATAAATTCGAATTTATTAAGTACCATCTTGACTTAAAAATATTTGGATTAATCAATTAACAAATCCCATGTTGTTGTTGTTTTGCTTGATCCTATTCAAGAATGTATAAAAATATTCCTAGCTGGTACCGAAATTGGTAAGAATAGACATGGAATATTTGAAGTATAATATGTTATTAGAGGAAATGTTTTGTACTTAAAAAATTTATATTAGTGCTTAACATATATTCTTAGCTGACTGCGGAATCTTTCTATTTGTCACACTAAAGGGAACACAGCAAGTTGATTCCAAAACAAAAAAAAACAAAAAAAAAAATCATTTTAAACTGTAATTAAATTAATTAAGTTAATGTAACAACGAGCCTTGGCTCTGTTAATAAGGTTGAAGGTTGAGTTTTTAGTAGATCCAAATTGATAATATGGAATTGGGATTTGGATGAAATATAATGAAAGATAATCATTTTGAGGTTTCTTATGAAACGAGACATGAAATGTAGTCACTATTAAGAAGTTTTGAGGGTTACGAAGGAAACTTCAAGTTTATATTGGACATGGGTTGAAAATGGGAATTGAATTCTATGAGATTTAATCTCCCGTTGTTCCTCAGTAACTTAGTGATGGAACGGTCTACTGTTAACTAACTGGTTGTAGGTTCGAATCCTACTTGAGATTTAATTCATTCCAAATTAAAGAGTGAAAGGGTTCAGTTAGATTTTTTTCTATTATTCGGTCATTTGATTAGGCTACATGGAAATCCAATTAATTATATTCAATCAATACTGAATTTGCATGGCTACTAAATGTTTAAATTTGTTTACGCAATCAATTTAACAAAAGTAACTATTTATCAATTTGAATTTACTAATAACATTATAATGGACTAAATCATATTAAATTAAAAAAAAGAAAGAAATTAAACATCGACTCCCGACATAGTTAAGGGACTGAAGTTAGAATAAACACAAGATCAAATATGTCAATCATATAAAATTGGACACACCCAATGTTGTGCACGTGGCATGGGCAATGTTCCTTTTAGGTCTGTTTGATAAGGGGAAAATATTTTTCGGAATTGGTTTTCCACATTTTCCAGTGTTTGATTGGGGGAAAATGATTTCCTATTGTAAAATATTTTACAAAACACGGGAAAAGAAGTTCCTGTTTTAGGAAAATGTCTTACCGTTTTGAATTCGGTAAGACATTTTCAGGAAAATGACCCATTCTTCTCCCCTTTCCCCTTCTCCTTCCCTTTCCCCTACCCCTTTCCCTTACCCCTTCCCTTTCCCGTTTTGAAGCCTACAATCGCCTCCAAGCCATGGCAGTGGCCTTCGGAGAGAAGTTGCCGATTCCCGAAAATTGTAGCCTTCGGCAGTCAATCTGATGGAAAAAGCTCTCTCCTTGAAGCTTTGCTTGGATTCCGTTTCAATGTGCGTGAAATTGAAATGGGTACTGTCGACCTCTCATTTTGCAGATGGTTCATTACCGTTCTGCACTTGAGCCTCGTTGTCGCTTTCAGGTGGTTTTTGCTTTTAGAGTTGGGTGTTATTTATCCTTTTATTTTTTCTCAAATTAATTTATTTATGATGAAATTTTTAATTAAGTAATTTTTGCAAAAGTGCAAGTTTCTAGTGGTATATGGTTTTCAATTTGGCTGGTATTACTGACTTCCTCTTGCAACCCATTTTAAAAGCATAAGCTAATGAGGAAGTTAGAACTTGCTATTTCTGAAGATGTTTAAGTACCAAAGTCACTTCTTTGCTTGTACATTTGCATCCTTTCTCGGTTATACTGTTGTGCTGTTCTTTGTTAATAATGAAATTGCTGGATTTTATGGAAAGTAAAAATGTTTTGGTTAATTGTAGGACCTCCAATATATCACATTGACATTTTTCTTCTCATGCAGGTCTTGACAGAAACAGATCATTGCTATTGTGTTCTTGTTAATGCGCTTGATGGGGAAGCTTTTCCTAGTGAAAAGGATACAAATGATAGCAGTTCCAGTAACAAAGTACCATTGAGAGTAGATACTAATTCCATGAAGACGAAAAATAGTAAGGTTTGGGTCCTTTCTCAGCTTTGTGATAATTTTTGTGTATTGATTCCATGATCAACCAGAGTTTTCACTTCTGAAGGAGGTACTTACAAACAACTGCTTGGTTTTTGATGTTAACATAAATGATGGAAGTGGTATATAATTGTTTTTCCTGACATTTGTTACATTTTAATGATGCCAACATTGAATATTTTATCATCATGAACTAGTTTTGTATATGTAAGTTTTAAATAACATAATGTTAGCATCAAATGGGCTGATGCCATTGATTCTGTGAAAAGCTGCTTAAGAGTAGTGTGCATGTAACCGTACTTTGAAGATCAGTTTGCTGATGACATGCTGCGAATTGTTATTGCAGCTCACACTTTTTTTCTGGATTTGTCAGCTATCAAATGGTCCGGGATGCATATGATGGTACACTACCTGGAATCAATCTTTCCAAGAATTGCCTTCTGTTTTTATTCTTCCAGAATTTTGCAAAAACCTAGCTCATGATCTGATAAATATGTTCTGCTTGTGTTAATGTGAATGTGAGAAAATGATTGATATGTTAAACATATTCTGTTTTACTATAGTTTTACAATGGGTTGAGACCCTTGTTAGTGCCTTTTAATCAACATATTTTTCATTTTTCAAAAATAATCATGGTCTGTGGAAAAACATGCACATTTAGTCTTTAAACTTGTAGTTGATTTCATGTCGAGTGTTGACACCATTTTTGATGAAAACGGGGTCGACTTGGGTTTTGATGAAAACGAAAAAAAACGGGAGTCGCCACCAATCCTTTTTGGGGTGTGATTGGGTCACCTTGGAAAGAGGTTGTTTTTAATAAATAATTTGATCTTATTAAAACAACGGTTTTGGTCTACGAAATTTAGGAAACGGGTTCGGGAGTCGGTTACGTACGAGGAAGGGTTAGCACCCTCGTAACGCCCAGAAATTGGTACCTAGTTGATTATCTAATGTCTTGATGTCGAAAATTGAGAACTTGAAAGAATTAAAAAAAATACGATCCTAGCATTAAAGTTTTGGAAAAAGAAGTATATTTCACGTTAATCGAGAAAGAGAATCATATCCAGTAAGTTAGAATACAATGTCTCAAACTCCCGATACGCGAATAAAAAATGCTTATTTAAAAGATATTTTAGCCATCTCGGATTTAAAATGAGATCACGACCAGTAAGTTAGGACGCGACTCTTTTTAAGATCCCGGGATCATTTAAAATTTGAGCTTGAAAAGATTCGTGCATTTAGATTTGTCGAGAAAAACGAAACCCAGTAAGTTAGGGCACGATTTTCTCGATTCCAAACACGAAATGCTACTTTTTTGAAAAAATAAATTTTGTTATATCGAGTAAAAATAAAGCACAAAATCATAGTGAAAGCAAATTACATTATTTATGCATAGCAAGATCATAATGAACATGAAAATATAAAAACGATGCAAACAATAGCAATTAATTTGAACGATCAAATTTATAACATACAAAATTACACAATATAAAAACGAATAAATTTAAATCATCCATTCAAAATAATGACAAAAATGAAATAAATAAATAGCAAATACAATTAAGTATAAAAAGATATATATAGACATGAGCTAAAATATGTGTATACATGAATTAATAAAATATATAAAGTATATTTTAATAAAATAAATTAATATACGTATATATAAAAACATGTACATATCTAGATGTATAAAACTAATGGAATACGAAAACAAAGAAATACATATAAAAAGTAAGTGTATACATATTGTAAAGTAAAAGAAAAAAAATATATGTACAAATTAAAGTTTTAAAATATGAAAATATACATATGTATACAAATAAATACGTTAACTTATATACGTGTTAAAAATGTATTGAAAAGGTGTATGTATGTGGATTTTAAAAATATATAAAAGAGTATATTTTAAACTATAAAGATTATATATAAATATGTATATATTTATAAGAATGAAAACATGTATATAGATCTATAGATATGTACATAAGTTATAAAATGTATGAAAATATATAAGTATATATATATTATAAGAATAATGCATGTATGTCATACAAATATATGCATATATATATACGTACCAAAGGTTTAAATAAAATAAATAAAAATAATAGGAAGAAATAATAATAATGATGATAATAATAATAATAATAATAACCTCAATAATAAATAAAATGATAGGATTAAACTAAAAACAAAACAAAATACCAGGGGAGAAATCAAAATAAGATAAGGCCACAAGATCGATTTGCGATGCGCGCAGAAGAAGGGGGATCGATTGAGCAATTTTCCCCAACCTTATGCGCATGTGCTCCGCACTGGACTAAATCGAAACGCATAAAAAGCAAATGGCCAAATTTAAAAATTTGAATGGGACCAGATCGCGCCATATTGCATGAGCGGAGGGACCGGTTACACAAATACCCCATTTCATGAAAACGCGCGGATCCCCCCTGGAGCGGGTCGGATCGCGCGGGTCATGGGGCTTAAACGGCGCCGTTTTGCAATGGTTATTAAAATCTAAAAATTTTTTTTTAGCTTCATTTCCTGCGTTTTTTCTCAAAAAACTGAAACAAAAACCCCGTACCCCTTTTCTCTCCCTTTTCCCCCCTCAAACTCAGCCTTTAAGTTCAGGCATCCACCGCCGCCTCCATGGCCAGTGGCCGGAGACGCACGAAACAGGCTTCTTAGCCCCCCCTCTTCACGGCGTCCCTGAAGGCTAAGCCTTCTCGACCGCGGGACCGAGAGGAAAAAAGGAGACCTTCCTCCCCATTCGACTCCGGTGACGGCGAAGGAGGGCTCTGACTCTGGCCCCCGAAATCGACAGGTATTTCTTTCTTAGTTTCGGTCGTTAAGAAAGATTGTAGAAAAACAAACGAAATAAAATAAAATAAAAGGAAAATAAAGAGAATACAAAAACGCAAGAACAGAAAAAGAGAATCGGAATCAACCTTTTTTTTATCTGTTTTTTCTTTCTGAATTCAAAAAACGCCCCCCATTTACAGAGATATTGTTTTGCTTTTATATCCCATTTACATTGTATTTTAGTTGTGTTTTTTGTATTATCTATTGTGTGCTCCGACTCTCTCTGCCATTTTGCAGGTGTTGATGAGGCTAGGCACGGTGGGTGGCGATGGGACATGGCAGACGGCAGAGGGAGGGATGCGGCGCTAGGTTTGGCTAGTTGGGTCTTGTTTTGGGCTCCGGGTTAGGTTTAGGGTAGCGGGCCACCGGGTAAATGGGCCTGCAACAGCTGCCACTCTTTGCTCATTGTCGTGTAACGAGAATAGAGCAAAGACCAAGAAAGGCCAATTTTGCCCGGTCGCCTGTTTTGGACTCGTCGTGGTGCTTTTCTTCTAGCAGCTTCACTCTAGTCCACTGTGTCTTGTTACTTCGATCTACTGCACTTCAGGGAGATCTGACTTGTAGCTTCAATCTTCTTTTGCAGCAACTTTATGGGGACGAGATTTGTGGTTTTATTCTATTCCACTGCATCTTCAGGGAAATAAGACCTGATGCGATCTACTCTGCTGTAACCTCAGAGAGATAAGATCCTTTATTTTAATCCGCTCCACTGTAACTTCAGGGAGATAGGATAGTGTCTTCGATCTGCTCCGCTGTAATCTCAGGGAGATAAGATCCTTTATTTTAATCCGCTCCACTGTAACTTCAGGGAGATAGAATTTCTGGCCTCGATCTGCTCCACTGTAACCTCAGGGAGATAAGATCTGAAATTTTTAGTCTGTTCCACTGTAATCTCAGGGAAATAAGACCTGGTGCGATCTGCTCTACTGTAACTTCAGAGAGATAAGATCCTTTAATCCGCTCCATTGTAACTTCAGGGAGATAGGATTACTATATTCAATCTGCTCCGCTGTAATCTCAGGGAGATAAGATCTGCAATTTTTTTTTGGTCTGTTCCACCGTAACCTCAGGGGAGTAAGACCTTTTATAATGAACCTAATTATGCTTAATGATTAAGATGACATTATCAAAATGAAACAAATGCTCTTAACTAGATGTGTATGAATGACATGCAAAATGTCATGAAAACGATTCCTTAATGCTTAGGTTATCATCACACAAAAGCTTATTAAGGCTTTATCACTGACGCGCTACACCGCCTTCTTGCTCGGTTAGCATATCCAAAGAAACATTTAATCTGATTGCCCCCCACTGTGCGCGTCAAAGTTCAATCCACTGGGACATAAAATTTGTACCGTCAATCTCCCATTGTAACCCAAGGGTGGAAAGGTATGGCTTTCCTCAATCTTCTCCTATCGCAATTCGATGACATTGAATGTGAAACTCTTTGGTTCTTTACCCCATCCCCAAGGTGTCATACCAAATGCTCATGCACAAAATGCAAAATTTTCCTCTCCTAGAAGACCTTTTCTTCTTGTCTGGTAAACATCGTTTTTTGGTTCATTGAAGCTTTGCCACCGACACGACATCTTGTCATTTTGTTCAATCAATGTTTAGACAACAAAATCTGAAAAGGTAGTCTTTAACTTAGACTCTTCCTTTTTAGGTATTTCCAACCTTTAAAATTGGCGTGTTCTAAACAATAGTCCTGTTTCAGGTTCCTATATTATTTAGAACTTTTCAGAGTAATATGCAAAACTTCCTTTGTGATCGTTTTATTAGTCCATTAATCATTATTCCAATGCAACATGTTTGCAAAAAGGTCATAACAATGGATAAAGAATAAAGTTGGTTCTGATCATAACCCAAATAAAACATCAAAGATGGCGGAAGAAAGGTAACAAAGAAGTGTATTGAGAATGTGTATTTTTACAAAAAAGAAGGGAAGAAAGAATGTATTTTCAAGAATACACATAAGAACTAGGTGCCCCAGTTATCGCAGATTGAGTTTCTCTGTACAAACTTTCCGAAGACCCTTCTGAGTTTGTCAGGTGTTCAGGAGATCTGCAATACTCTGTCAATGCTTCAAGACGTTGCATATCCTTTCTTGTTGGTTCAAGTAAAGGAAGATCATCATATCCCCCCCGATCAAAATTTGATCCGCTCAAGTCCTGATGTTCCAATCCTGCCCAATACTTGAGTCGCCCTTTTCGGGTTTTCGGCTCAAGCCCTCTTTGGTCTCAAAGTGCCCTTTACGGGTTTTCACCTTAGCCTCTCCAAAGTCCTTTTTTTTTTTTTTTAGGAAGCAAATCGCCCTTCTCGGGTTTCACTTTGGTTCCCCTTTCTTTCAAGTGAAGTATTTCTTGACGGAGTCTGCGTTTACAGGGTTTGGTAAACTTTTGCCATCCATCTCGCATAGGATCAAAGCTCCCCCGGAAAATGCCTTCTTTACAACATAAGGGCCTTCCCAATTTGGCATCCATTTTCCTCTAAATCCTTTTGCATAGGAAGAATCTTTTTAGTACCAAGTCCCCTTCACGAAATTCTCGGGGGCGAACCTTTTTATTATAGGCTCGCATTATTCGTTTCTGGTACATTTGCCCATGGTGAATAGCCCTTAGCCTCTTTTCCTCTATTAGGTTCAACTGATCGTACCGAGATTGGATCCAATCGGCTTCATCCAACTGTAGCTCAGATAACACCCGTAGAGAAGGGATTTCAACTTCAATGGGTAATACTGCCTCCATTCCATAAACCAGAGAAAAAGGCGTTGCCCCAGTAGAAGTTCTAACAGATGTTCGATAGGCAAGGAGAGCAAATGATAATTTCTCGTGCCAATCCTTGTAGGTTTCAGTCATTTTCCCCACAATCCTTTTAATGTTTTTATTGGCCGCCTCCACTGCACCATTCATTTTTGGACGATACGGTGATGAGTTATGATGCTTGATTTTAAATTTGCCACAAACTTCAGCTATTGTGCTATTATTCAAGTTCATCGCATTGTCAGATATGATCCTCTCAGGCATTCCATATCGACAAATAATCTCCTTCTTCAAGAATTTGCTAACTACTGCTTTCGTGACATTTGCATATGAAGCAGCCTCCACCCACTTGGTAAAGTAATCAATTACTACGAAGATGAAGCGATGCCCATTAGAAGCCTTTGGTGATATTGGCCCAATAACATCCATACCCCACATGGAAAACGGCCAAGGAGAGGTCATGACGTGAAGAGGTGAAGGGGGCGCGTGTATTTTGTCTCCGTAAATCTGGCATTTGTGGCACTTCCTGGCATGATCAATACAGTCTCCTTCCATGGTGGGCCAATAGTACCCAAATCTCATGATCTGTCTGGCCATCGTGAAACCACTGGCGTGCGTCCCACAAATACCCTCATGGACTTCTTCCAAAATTTTCTTGGCTTCCACAGCATCCACACATCTTAACAGTACTTGATCCTTCCTTCTTTTATATAACACTTCTCCATCTAAGACATATTCTATGGCTATCTTTCTCAGAGTCCTTTTGTCATTCTCTGTCGCTTGATCAGGGTATTCCTGATTCTTCACATATTGTAGGATACTCTGATACCAAGGACAATCATCTTTTCCTTCCTCCTCAATATTGCAGCAATTAGCCGGGGTCTCAGAGATACTCATCTGAACAGGCCTCATTGCCTCAAGTCTATTCACCTGAATCATCGAAGCTAGAGTAGCTAATGCATCAGCCATTTGGTTTTCCTCCCGTGGGAGGTAATAGAAGGTGATATCGTCAAACTCCTCAGCCAATTCAAGAACTAGTTTTCTATAACCGATTAGCTTAGGATCTCTAGTCTCCCACTCCCCTTTGAGTTGGTATATCACCAACGCTGAATCCCCGTATACTCTCAATATTTGATGTTCCGTTCAATGGCTGCACGAATGCCCATAATACATGCTTCATATTCTGCCATGTTATTTGTACAATCGAAGTCCAACTTGCTAGCAACAGGATAATGATCTCCACTTGGGGATACCAAAACTGCCCCAACTCCATTACCCGTAGCATTTGAAGCTCCATCAAAATTTAGCTTCCATACATGATCCATTTGAGGATTTTCTTCAGTATTTGCCACATACATCAAGTCCTCGTTTGGAAAATCGAAGTTCAAAGATTCATAGTCCTCCAAGGCTCTACTAGCTAGGAAATCGGCTATTGCACTTCCCTTTATGGCCTTCTGACTGACATATACTATATCAAATTCTGAGAGCAAGATCTGCCATCTAGCCATTCTCCCGTTCAAAGCAGTCGATTCCATCATATACTTTAAAGGATCTAACTTTGAAATCAGCCAAGTCGTGTGATACAACATATACTGCCTCAGTCTTCGGGTCGCCCAGATTAGAGCACAACACAACTTCTCAATTGATGAGTACCTCATTTCGCAATCGGTAAATTTCTTACTGAGGTAGTATATTGCCCTTTCTTTCTTTCCCGTCTCATCATGTTGGCCCAATACGCATCCCATGGAATTCTCCAACACTGTTAGATACAATATCAATGGCCTATCTGGACTTGGAGGTGATAAGACTGGGGTATTAGCCAAGTACTGCTTTATCTTATCGAAAGCATTCTGACACTCTTCATCCCATTCACCCGGATTATGTTTCTTTAAGAGCCGGAATACTGGATCACATTTCTCTGTCAGTTGTGAGATGAACCGAGCAATGTAATTCAGCCTCCCTAGGAAACCTCGAACCTCCTTCTGAGTGCGCGGGGGAGGTAAATCTCGTATTGCTTTTACTTTGTCTGGGTCAACCTCGATCCCCTTTTTGCTAACTATGAAGCCTAATAACTTCCCTGATCTGGCTCCAAACGTGCATTTGGCCGGGTTAAGCTTGAGCTGGAATTTCTTTAATCTCAAAAATAACCTTTTCAAGACCTGAACATGCTCTTCTTCCGTTCTAGACTTCGCGATCATATCGTCAACATAGACTTCGATCTCCTTGTGCATCATGTCGTGAAACAAAGTCACCATAGCTCTTTGATACGTTGCTCCCGCATTCTTCAATCCGAAGGGCATTACCTTGTAACAGAATGTTCCCCATAAGGTAATGAATGTGGTTTTTCTCATGTCTCCAGGATGCATCTTTATCTGATTGTATCCAGAGAAACCGTCCATGAAAGAAAACAATGAATAGCCTGCCGTGTTATCTACCAAAGTATCAATGTGAGGCAGTGGAAAGTTGTCCTTTGGACTAGCCTTGTTCAAATCCCTATAATCCACACACATTCGTACCTTTCCATCTTTTTTGGGAACGGGGACGATGTTGGCTACCCAATCTGAATACTTGACCTCTTGTAAGAATCCCGCGTCGAATTGTCTTTTGACTTCTTCCCTTATTTTCAACACAATGTCAGGTCTCATTCTCCTGAGCTTCTGTTGAACGGGTTTACAATCCTCCTTTATGGGCAGACGATGCACCACAATGTTAGTACTTAGCCCAGGCATATCTTGGTACGACCACGCGAAAACATCCTTGAATTCTCGGAGCAAATTAATGAGGTCTTGCCTTGTCTTTGCGGTGATTTCAGTTCCTATCTTCACCTCCTTTCCATCCTCTAGGCTCACTATTTCTAATAATTCCCTATGAGGTAGGATATGCTTATCCTCTTGTTCCACCATTCTTAACAAGTCTGGAGATGCATCATAATCTTCGTCATTTTCAAAGTCGCAGGATTCCTCTAAACACACTTCTTGCTCAAAAATAGGCTCCGCGTTCGAGGCAGCGTCACTCATGTCATTGATATCTGAAGACCTATGAGGGCATATCAAAGAATATACCAGGAATATAAATTTATGAACATGTTTGTGCAAAAGAATTACAAATGAAAGAATTATTTGTAAGACAATCAACCAAATGAAAAATATAAGAGGCAAAAAGGAAAAAAGACTGGTTGAGATGAACGTAGACATGTATTTCATTAAAATAATGATATTTAAGCCCAATGCCTATTTCACAAAAGATTTCATATCGTTTTTTAGGCCAACAAACAACAGGAATGTTTTGAGCATTACTCTGAATAAGCCTAAAGACTACAGGGATTTCTTCAGCAGTCCAATTGTTTAGCTCGCTTCCAGGCTCATAAGGGTAGATCTCCAACAAAGCCCTCCTTTCCGTTGCTTCTATGGCGTTGGTATAAACATCTTCCAACATTCCTCCCATGCCGCTACCAGACACTCCACATTCAGAATGAATAAATCCTCCCGACACAAAAGATGTAGATATGTGGGGAAAGGTTAAAGGCTCCCACTTAGCTTCATGTCCATTCAAACGCGCCCTCCTTCTCTCTTGTCTCTTCTCTATTTCTTTCTTCTTCTGCTTCATGTCTGGCTTGTACCCTAAACCAAATCTATCAAACTTTTCCTTCGGCATTGGTGCCTCAATCCCTCCCTGAAGATATTTTCCCAATCCTTTCCCGGGTAAGGCTCCTCTTCCTACCATCAACCGCAATCCCATCTCAGTGGTCCTGGATATTTTCGGTACTGGAATTCTATTTCCCTCCGCAATAACATCGCGTTCACGAATTCTAACGACCGAAAAGAACATTCTAGTGCCTCGTCGTTGATGTCCACATAAGGTGCATCGCTAGTCATCATTGCGATAATATCCTCCTCTGCATCTATCGTTACCAACCGATCCTCCGATACCAACTTCACCTTCTGATGTAATGATGAAGGTACTGCCCCTGCTGAGTGTATCCACGGTCTCCCCAATAGACAGTTGTAGGAGGGTTTAATATCCATTACCAAGAAATCCACCTCATAAGTGACTGGGCCAATCCTTAATGGCACCTCAATTCTCCCCATAACCTCCTTTTTTGTTCCATCAAATGCCCTTACTATGCTCTGGCATGCTTTCATGTGCGAACTGTCTATTGGTAATCGACTAAGAGTGGACAAAGGCAATACATTTAGTGCAGATCCATTATCAACCAAGGCCCCGGGAGTGTGTACCCTTTGCATCGGACAGTAACGTGGAGGGCTTAGTAGAACCTCTTCCTCCGGATGGTATTTCATCATCATTGAAGAAGATAAAATTGTCAGCACCAATATTGTTGATCAACCGATCCAACTTGTTTACCGAAATATCGTCAGCCACATATGTTTCGTTTAGCACCTTTAAGAGTGCATTCCGATGTACTTCTGAGTTTAAGAGTAAAGCTAATACCGAAATGCGGGCTGGCTGTTTGTGCAGTTGCTCCACAACACTGTATTCGCTGTGTTTCAAAAACTTCAAAACTCCTTCGCCTCTTCTTCTTTATTGGTTCATTTACCAATGGTTCAACTTCTACTGCCTTCCCTTTCCTCTGTTCTTTCTTCCAATTCTCTTCCCTGGACGACTCTGCTTGAGCGTCATATTTTTTCCCTTGCGCGTGTAAAAAACTGTTTCCTGATTTCTTTCTGCTCTTTTCCCAAAACGGTCACATTACACCCGTAATTCCACGGCACCATTTGTATCCCTATAAGAGAAATTGATGGTTCTGGATTACAATTTTCGGCGTTACCTGAGCCCTAACCTCATTACCATTAGGGCATGAGATAATGACCACAGGATGATTTATTTTGGAGCCTTTATTCCCAACTCTGTCGCGCATATGCTCCTCATTTCTTTCACATATTCATAAAACCTCATCTCCTTGTTATCCATCATGCTTTGAACCAAGGCCTTGAATCCTTCACATTCTTGGATTTCATGCCCTGTTTCATGGTGAAATTCACAATAATTTCCCATCTCATGCCCTTTCTCAGAATCTGAAATAACCAACCCTCTTTTCGCCATTTCTTTCCAGACCCATTTCAATGGAGTTTTTACTTCAGCAATGTCAGTCTTGACTTCTTCTCCCGTACCTTCGCTAACCATATTCACCCCCTTATCTGCGTGATTAGGTAACGGATTCTTGCGTTAGGTGAGTCGTCAAGTTTGACAACACCTAAATTGATAAGTCTTCTACTACCTTTTGAAGGCAGTACAATTTTCTATCGAGTGCCCAGAAATTCCAGCATGATAATCACATTGCGCGTTCGTATCATACCATTTTGGATACGGGGGTTGTAGAGGACTCAAGTAACGAGGAGCAACAACATGTGCATCGAATAAAGTCTGATACAACTCCTTGTATGACATCGGGATTGGCGTGAATTGGGGCTTTTCAGTAGTTTGCCTAGCTCCCGACTCTTGTCTTGATGATCCCTGTTGATTAGCAACCACTTTCTTTGGCTGATTCACGGTAATTGACCTACCATAAGTATTCACATTATTCACTTCATTTCTCTTTCCTCGGGGTGCCCTCCTATTACTTTCTCCTCCATCTATTTTTCCACTTTTAATGGCATGCTCAATCATTTCACCATTCATGATTATATCTGAGAAATTTCTTGAAGCACTTCCTAACATGTGAGTGATAAACGGGCTTTCAAAGTATTAATAAAAAGCGTCGTCATCTCCTTTTCCAAAGCGGTGGTTGCACCTGAACCGCCACCTCTCGCCACCTCTGCGCATATTGTCTGAAGCTTTCGTTCGATTTTTTCTCTAAATTTTGCAGAGTTATCCTATCAGGCATCATTTCTGAGACATGATTGTATTGTCTCAAGAAAGCCTGTGCTAAATCCCTCCAAGTAGCAATTTTAGCTCGGCTCAGCTGATTGTACCACTTTGACGCCGCCCCGTAAGACTTCCTGAAAGCAATGTATTAATAATTGATCATTATAATTGCCCCGTCATTCTTCTACAAACATAGTAATATGGATCCTGGCAACTAGTCCCGTGTATTCTCGAATTCGGCATCTTAAATTTAAGGAGCACCAATCGAACCAAGCTCAGATCTTTTACATCTGTTCATACTTTCGATGCTTTCTATTGCCTAACTTCTTCTATCCATTTCATTTCTCCTCAATTGTTTGGAAATTCCTCCTTGCCTTGTCCTTTTCAACCATCTCGTCTAGATCTGGGACCGCAATATATCGGCTATCACCGGGATTAAAGCCCGCTCCGGGTTGAAATTCGTTGGGATTGAAGCATCACCTTGAAACTGCTGGGGTCTAGCCGACACAGAGGGTCTCCGCGAATGTAGCTCGGTCTGTACTTGCGCATGTGGAGGCGTGAAACCTGGAGGATAAAGTGGTTCACCATTGTTTCTTCTTCACTAACAATCACAGGACCTTTACCCTTATCTACTCCCTTCAATAATTGCGTCATCTTAGCCACAAGATCATTTTGGGACTCCTCCATCTTTTGCACCATGTCACGTGAATCTTTTCTATTGCTCTTTCATTTGCGCCTGCAACTGGTCTTGCATTTCTTTCTGAAGTCGCTCTAGCTTCTCCAACCTTGGTCCATAATTTGCCTTAGCTCGGGTGCCGTAACTTTGTGTTTTCCAGGTTAACTGAAATGATTTTATCAATAGGTTTTTTTTAATGGTCATTATGCATAGATGTGATTAAGCATGAAAAGAATGCAAAGAAAAGAGGCATGATTCTAATTCAACTTCATTAGAAAACTTTACTAGATAAAGAGCTTCTTTACATAAAATAGACTACATATACGGCTTTGCCCTCACGCTCAAAGCCTTAACCTTTCTAAGAAGCCAAGCTAAATCTCGGCCCCTGTCCGACTCGGACTCATACTTCAAACTAATAGATCAGCCTGAACCGCTAGAGTCTGCAGATGATCAGCTACTTCGCACACTTGAGCCACCCTCTCCCATAATATAATCTCTCTCTAATCTGCTCTTGAGACCGACGAATTGTCTTTGCCACTGCTCATTATTTCTTCCAGAAGCTCTATCCGGATTTCACTATTCTGCAATGCATTCTCTAGCTCTCCTATTTGTCCTTTAATTCTTCAATTTTGTCTAAGCTCGCCTTAATTCAACCGTGCATTACGTTACAGTACTGGTGAAGCGATCTTCTAGTTCAGTTATCCGGACCTTCAACTCCGTCTTCTCATCTTGGCAGCTAGTAGACTCTTTCCCAAGGCGACTTCTCGAGCCCGAGTATCCTGAAATTTCTTTTCCCATTGATTAGCTCTCGTCTTTCTCGTGAATTTCTTGTCGCCATGTTTGGCGGTTTACCCAAGCCAGCAGTCTTACCACCTGCCAACTTCTGTAATCTGTCTAGGCTGTCTAATCTTCTTCTCTTTTTCTTCCTTTTTTTATCGGCCTCTAATTTATTCCACATCCAGTCCTATCATTTTTCTCCTCTAGTCGTTCTATCTTCTTCCCATTCTAAACTCCTTTTTCAAATTCTTGTTTGATGATTCATCTCAGAAGGCAAACTTGCAAGCGTTCCTCTAAAGATTGAGCAGTTTCTGAATTTGACGCCGGACATTGTCGTTGATCTTTAATCACCCACCAACTCGGTTAATTGTCGACACGTAGATTTCTTCGACGAGTCTGTTCCAGCACTAGATATCTCAACTTTCTTTAATTGTCCCCTATAGAAAAAATCACATAACCACCCCTGGTTCTGTATGAATTGTCGTATCTATCCTGTACTTGAACGATAGAGGAGCATATCCCGATAGCTCCCCAAATCCCGACCACGCAACAACGTCAAAATCTCCACATCGGTACAATATCTCATCGGAATAACCAAGAGCCCTCACTCATATCTTATCCTGGATTCTGAGTATTCTATCCATTTTCCTTCTAAATTATCCTTTGGCGTGGCCACCAATTCCTAAGGGAGAGTTATAAAAATACCGTATAGGAGACCTTTTCGAGCCTATCCAAAGTGGCATGAACCATGCCATAAAGCCCGCATCAAATAAACTCCCTCCCCGCTTTTCGACACCATCAGGATCTAAGTTTCACGATATTGCCAACCGGTTCACCCTTTACTAAGCGCACAAACAAAACAGTACAGCCAT